>NC_068984.1:50605740-50605969 GCF_001194135.2 Octopus bimaculoides | reverse complement strand
AAAAAAAAAACCCACCTGTTTTTATATAAATAAGCAAGATCTCTGTATTTTAACAGAATTATATTTGACAAGTTCGAAAGACGAACGAAAGACGAACGAAAGCGCATATATATGTATAAAATAAATTAAGGTTATTCCAAAATTCTGACGACTTTTTTTTCAATACACACACACACACACACACACACACACACACACACACACACACACACACACACACACACACACA
>NC_068984.1:50601120-50603169 GCF_001194135.2 Octopus bimaculoides | reverse complement strand
TATATATATATATATGCGCGTACGAGTGTGTATCATGTACTTGAAGCGCTTTCAGATAAACCCCGACACCTGGGATATGCAATCACAAAGAAAACGTGAGCTGCGCCTGGTCCAGAGCCAACTCCTTGCCTTCATTCCCAGAAGACCATCAGTGTCTGAAATACGACGGAACCTTCAGAGCATGCACTGGTCTGATTGGCCACAGCCGGATGTACAGTGACCCTTCTTCTTCCTTGTGATGTCCTGGTCATCGTCGACAACGACGTATGAATATTATCATGAATCTACAGCAAGGAGAAATAACAATACACCCCACTGATCAACACAAATCAAAACTAAACGGAAACAATAATAGCCAATTCTAATCTATCGAAATTTTAACAAAAATAAATTATTAATGATGGAAGCAGTATTCATAGCGCGGCAAAATACTAAAATAAACAAGCCGGTAACAAACGCTAGTTACAAACAAAACGAAACTCCAAATTTTTAACATAAATCTATTGATGAAAATTCAAATCTCGGTGGCGATGGTTCCAGCTATTACCCTGTAATATCAATTCTTCCTGAAAACGAGACTACGAAGGTCTTCAAACGTTGACGATGGATTTAAGGACCTTAATGTTAGTACCAATCCGTATATATAAAAAAAGAGAAGCTTAATCTTATATTGAAAGACAAAAAAGAAAGAATTCTCTCAACAAAGGGAAAAGTCGTGTTCTGAATATAGCATGTCGAAAGGGAAAGCTGTTCAACACATACGTTTACGTGCGCGCACACACACACATACACACACATTCTTAAGTACACACACACTCATATACATACGTTTGTTTGAGAATTTATTTTATTCTTACCAGAGTAAACCGGTTTATCGAGTTGTACCACTTTATGCCAAAGAAATATAAAGCAACTATTTGACAATAAATTAAGACCGATCCAGAGTAACATTTAACTTCTAAAATTTACTTGCTAACAGGTTAAACATATTAATTATGCTTACATATTTTTTGACAATGTGGAACCACGTGGCTTAATGGTTGCGGTGTTACACTAATGATTGTAAAATTGTAGTTTCGATTCCTGGACAGGGTGATGAGTTATCTTCTTGAGCAAAACCCTTCATTTCATGTTGCTCCAGTCCACTCAGCTGGCATAAATGATTAACCCCTTGACAGACTGTTGTCCCGTCCAATGAAGAATATATACACCACAGAATCAGAAGAAACCGACTTTATGAGCCTATGGCTTACGAAGGACCTTTATTTTTTTTTTTTCCGTGGTCGGTTGACAGTAGTAGTCAGATCCATGACAGAATATAAAGCACATTAAAAAGGAACTGTAACTTCAATAAGGAATCTTCACTTGACATAAAATTTAGTCTCAATAGCAATCATTTCTCACAGAGAAAGTTTCTGTGTGGGCTCGGCCTGCTAAAAATAGCTGTTAAATCTTTCTCAAACTATACACTACTGACTTCAGCAATCTTCGAGCTAATTACTTTGAACGACGATATGCGAAAGCATAAGGGCTTGACATAGCCAACACGTCGTTGATAATAGGGATGTGAGCAGTAATAAAGTGTATAGGTAGATATTAACCGGTTAACATGACACCACATTGTTGTATTTATTCCTTTAGAACTATCTGGAAGAATGAAAGACAAGACTGATCCTGCTAGGATCTGAAGGCAGAATGCAGAATGAAAAGAAACCTATTAAATACTGACATTTCAGAAGTTTCCAAGTTATTCTAGGGTAAGATAGCTCTGTGCTGACTACACCATCCTGAGGAGTATTAATAATTAATAAACCTGAAACATGATTAAAGTTGTCGTACTGCAGTCAACGTTCAGACTCATTCCTCCCCTGCATATTTCTGTCTAACTTTTGGTGGCTTGAAATTTTGCGAGTTCTTTCTTTGATTCCTATTGCAGATAATTTTCTTCAACGTTAATAAATTTCTTTTTAATTACAGTTAAAACTTCCATTACTCGATTATTTTCAGCTCACCACATTAGGTACAGTAGCCTGCAATGCATAAGCAATT
>NC_068984.1:50598568-50600449 GCF_001194135.2 Octopus bimaculoides | reverse complement strand
CATGTCTCCCTCGTCTTCTCTCCAGGGAATAAAGACTCAGCTCCTTTAGCCTCTCCAAGTAGCCCATCTTTTGCATTGAGTCAATCTTCTTTGTGTATTGGCGCTGGATTGCTTCGAGTTCCACAGATTGTTTCACACTCTCTGGGAACCATAGTTGGGTGCAGTAGTCCAAGCAGCTGAGAAGGAAAGTCTTCCATACGAGTAGCAGGGCTTCCCTTTTCCTGGTTTTAAATGTCCTCAGAATCCATCCAGCCTGCACATTGTTGCCATGGAATGTTGCATCATTGCTAATGTGAACCCCCAAGTCACGCACCGACTCTGACTCTGGGATCATATTACCTCCTGATCCAGTGTATTCCGATTTTAGCCTGGTGTTGGACCGATAGTGGAGTGCCTGAAATTTCATAGCATTGAACTGCATGTTATTTTTGTTAGCCCGTTTGTAGATTTCGTTCAGGTCTTTCTGCAGATTTATGATGTCCTCTGTGTTCCTAATTGCCTACAATACTTTTCGTGTCGTCAGCATAACTGGTCAGGTTGAATGATTGTACCATGGAGAGCATGTCTGAAAGGACCACCACAAATAGTAGTGGCCCCAGTACAGTTCCCGGTGGTTCTCCGCTGAGAATTGGTGTCTCTTCAGAATGAGCACCATTGGCTACAACTGTATGACTCTTTCCCTTCTGAAAATCATGCAGTCACTCTCCCAGTTTCCCGGTAATACCAAGGTTTCGCAGCTTGTGGCATATCATGCCATGATCAACCTTGTCGAAAGCCTTGACAAAGTCGAGGTATATCACGTCTACAGCTGTCTGGTTTAGCTGTTGCTTCAGTACCCAGTCATAGTGCTGCAACAAATGTGCGAGGCAGCTCCTCCCTGGACGGAAGCCATGATGCGTGTTTGTTAGAAGGTTGTTTTTTTCTAGGAACGTGAGCAGCCTTTTTCTGACTATGCATTCCATTGTCTTGCTAACGTGTGAGGTCAGAGAGATGGGCCTGTAGTTTTTAGCATCTGCTCTACTCCCTCCTTTATGAACAGGGCATATCATACCCTCTTTTAGGTATATATATATGTAAGGAACGACCGTGTGAACTCAAAAAGGAGAAATGGTGACGAATGGAAAAACAGAGGACTCCTTTTATTTAAACGTGTCACACGGTCGAACACACAAATATATATCAATGATGATATACATGATATGTTATACGACGATAACATAGATGACCAGTAATGAAAGACCACAACCGTATTAGATGAATAACAGAGATATTTATTGTAGCGTTAAAGATGTATGTCTGTGTGAGAGTGTGAATGCGACATATAAGAACATTATCAAAGACAGGCCGTCATACAAAGAAAAGTGTGTATGTGAGTGATACATGTGTGTGAGTTATTACAGCAGATGGAAAGAGAGTCAATAACACGTGAGCAATTATACCAGTTCTTTAGTACACTATAGGAAAAGTTCTGTATGTGAAAGTGAGGAGGCTGAGTGTGGCAGAGCTGATCACTAGTTGTGATGTCGTGGCATCGATGCCGGGCCGTGATTCTTGTTATACAGATGTTCGTCATTTGGCAGAGCTTATCACTAGTTGTGTTTTGGCTTCGATGTCAGGGCCTTGAGGACAGACGTTTATCGCAGCCTGTGGTCTCTTGTCTGTTTATTATCGTGGTGAAGCTAAGTCACCTAACAGAATCGAAGAGAGAGATGTGTGCCGCGGTGGTTTGGTGTACATAGTAAGTCGTGTTGACGCTGGTGGTGTAGAGGCTGCTTGGTAGTAATCGTGTTGGTCATGACGATGATGCTGGATAGTAGTCGTAGACTCATGTTGCTGATGTGGCGACGGCGGTGGTCATCGTTGGCTGGACGAAGCTGTTGA
>NC_068984.1:50592369-50597651 GCF_001194135.2 Octopus bimaculoides | reverse complement strand
TATATATATATGTATGTATGTATGTATGTATGTATGTATGTATGTATGTATGGTTTCTGATAATGTAACTGTAATTATAATTCGTTAAGGCTAAGGAGGTCAAACTATTTAGATTTAACATATATGACGTGTGCAGTTGCAGTGGTAATACTGTAGGGACCTGCAAATGTCAGTAAATGATATAAATGGCGTTATTATAATTAGATATCTTAATGGTGTGTGAATACTTCTCTATGCCTTCTGAGTACAAATTTCGTCTGAGTTCTGCGGTCAGTAATATGATTTAACATTGTGGTTGACTATATGACACTCAAATCTCGCCGCTTTGTGACCACACTAGATGGTCATTCATGACCGAAGTAGGGGTGGTCTTTACCCCACCTCTCTCTCTATAGCAAATGGGGGAGTGAGCCATTGCGTGTTAACTCGAACAGCTAAAAACAGCAGCCAAATTTCTTACAAATTATACCCTGCTGTCTTAAAATTGCAAGGACACATTGAAAAATGTAATCCTGAATAAACGGTGGGATGGTTACAACCGGGATTTCATACTTATAGGTCTACTCAGGTAGATCTGACATGGAACTGAACCACAACAAGCAGCATACCACCATAACCACCACCACCGACATCGACGACGACAACGCCGCCGCCGCCGCCGCCGCCGACAACAACAACAACAACAACAACAACAACAACAACAACAACAACGATGACTTCTCAAATGACCTAGTATTTAATTATTTCTTCCTATACGTAATAACATCACTGTTATTAATGCAACTTGAATGCTGTTGGGTCATCTGATGCAGATGGAAACGTAATTATCGAATATTATTTGGAAAGCAGGAAAAAGAAAATAAAAACGAAGCGTAATATAGCTTGCAAGTGATGGAATGCCAATACTATAACTTAAATATTTGACAATGTTTTAAAATTTCTTGAAGCATAAATACGGAAATATGGTTGCTGCTGTTGTTATGGTTGTTGTTTAAGCCAGAGCATCACTGATGGAGGAAGCCAATGATCAAATACACTCCAGTCGTGACCAGTTCTGTTTGAATGGGCAGAATATCTAGGACCATATTATATAATGATTCCTTCCTATTTTTTTTTAAATGGTAGTTTATATATGATTTGAGGGAGATTGATCGACCAGGTTGTTTTGGGTGTTGCTGTCATTATTTAGTGTTGCCCTAATCAACTGATCCTCCTGTATTTTCTTTTACCTAAATCTAGGAACTTTTCAGCTCCTCACCTCGCGTAGCATAGTGTAATTAAGTACCAGAATGACTTGCTCAAGAAATATTACACGAAGTCGCAATCTACTACTTTTCTAACTTCCCAGTAGATAATGAGACTCACTTTTACCAGCGATTAACACGCGTAAAATGGAGAGGAAGAGAGAGAAAAAGAGAGAGAGAGGAGTAGAAAGAGAGAGAGTGAGAGAGAGAGAGAGAGAGAGAGAGGGGGGGAGAGAGAGGGAGAGAGAGAGAGAGAGAAGGAGAAAGGTTTGCGTAAATGGGCTTCAGCTGTAAATAGAAACGATATCTTAAAGTCAGTTCATTACGGTTATTTCTGTTTCTCATCACATATATGTTTCGTAAGATATACCCACAGTAATTTTATTATACCCATTGCTCAATTCCTGGTAGATGCAATACAGCCGAATAGTTAAGAAATTCGCTTCGCATCCATGAAGTCCTGAACATGATCACTCCACATAACAAACATCATTTTCTATAGCCTTGAGCTACGCCATACTTTGTCAGTGTAATTAGATAGACGGGAATACATCAATCTTTATAGAAGTACGTCAATCTGTAATTCAAAAAGTATAGTCTTATTACACTCTGTCACGCTGATTCTGAGAAGTACGTTAAAGTGACATTTATCCGTGCAATATCCAACCACTTACATGTTAATTCAGGAACGGATTGCTCATTTGATCAAGCAACTGGATCTTCCTCGTCATGGAGCGTCTGAGAACCCCCATCACTACCAACAACATTACTACTACCACCATTAAGCTTTCAATCATATTTAGTCAAAATTTCCTGCAGTGATGAGAAATAGCATAGAATAATGTCTAGAATAATGTCTTAATTTCCTTTACTTTTGTGAATGTAATCTATCTGGGAATTATCATTTATTTATCTGCTAATCTTTTTAGTAACTTTCCATAATATATTTTTAAACAGAAATTCGTGATATGAAATGCATGATTCACTGCTTTAAGGTGTGGTTCATATTTATCAGCAAATTTAGTGACATGTTTTGCAAGATTGCCTAGGTGACAAAAATCGGCTAAACCCTTGTCTAAATATAAACAAGAAACTGGAGATATCCTTAAAATAGACAAGGACTCACATTTTTTTTGTTACCTTTGTTAAGCAAGACTAAAAAATTTTCTACACGTGCTTCATTAATTCTGTTTCACCAGTTATAAAGCCATATCTATTAAGGCAGTCATCTGTATATTTTACAGCAAATAGCACGACTGGAGGGGACTAATGATAGTCTGCATCTGACCATTAGTGGGTTTAAACTGATCAAAAGCGAGATAAATTTGTTTGCCTTAAAGGAGAAAAGTCTAACGTTTGACGAATATTCTGGACTTATTTGGAAGAATTTAAAATGGAATTATTCAGAATTACTGACAGCTCTAAATATAACAGTTATTTGCATTTTTTTCATACATCTTCAATATTAAGTTATAAGTCTTTGAATTCAGATGTCCTTTTCAGATCTTATTTGAATAAGATTGCTGTCAGACAGTACAGAGACATCCACTAACTGGAATATATATTCATTGTCTTAAAGGAAATTATCTGGCCTGTTTAAAATGAGAACTCTGCTAGTGACAATAGTTTTGTCCAAGAATTCAGTGATTGAAAAGGTATGCATGTCCTAGGTTACTGATTTTGGTTATGGTAAATCAGTAGCTCTTGGAGAAGGTCGCTGAAATTGTTTTGAACGTAACTATTCTGACTGTCCTCGTGGAAATCCTGAATGGAACCCAACTCACTATTGTTCAAATAAACCACTAATTCTTTATAGAATCTATTACTGTTGGAGCAGTTGCAGTGAGTGCCTGGAAACATTGCAGATTCCAAACTCTAAATCTCGGCTTGTGCTGCACCGAGGACTGCAGATTTTTCTAAGAGACGAGCTACGGAAAGACGTCTCGCAACTATAGAAATCAAACTACTAGTGTTAACCTTAGCGCGTGCCAGAGCATCACCAGCCACAGTTTTTCGGAATGTCTTGGAGGCAATTCTTAGCAGTAGACAAATTTTTCAGAAAGTGGATCCCAAGTACTTTAACTGGGCTCTTCAGTTCCCCGACAAAAGGCGGTGCCCTTCATCGTCTTGTGATTCTAGAGGCCCATTGATTTGCCCTGGTTAATACATGCACACATTCCTTCTTCGTAATTCTGCTGTATGTTATTGACATCCACGATTTCCGCCGGTTTCTAATACAAACAGCAGACCACAAATTTCGTGGAAACCGGGTCAATAATGTTGACATCAGTATTTGAGAGATACCTGTTTCATCGATCAGAGGATCATGTAGCTAAAGTAAATAAATAAACAAATAAATAAATAAACAGATAAATCTCGCGCGGGATTTGAACTCAGAATGTAAATAAATCAAAGCATTCATTTCAATCCATTACACGAAATATTCTGTCACAGTACGTAATCCATAAGACAGACGATAAAAATATAACAAGTTATACCACCAAAACTTCAAACACAATAGAATCTACGGATCCTGTTCAAAACGGGGGCACCAGTTTTCATTAATGTTTTATGTAGTGTTTTTGGTACCGAAAGACTTTCAAACTTCGTACACTTATCTATTTTGTGTTATAGAACAGAAAAAAAAAATTTGTATTCGGATTTATTTCATGTAAAAAATTGTCTTATTTCGATAATTTTAACCAATCACTGACAAGTATTCAGCTGTTTACAGTTACTCCTAAGCGGTGTAAAGCGTATTTAATCTCCATTACTTCTGACATTTTGCAGAGGCAACACACGTGTGTTCGTTTTCCCTAACCCTAACCCTAACCCTAATTGACTTGCTCCTTCACTCAAAAACCATGCCTTGTGCCTATAATAGAAAGGTTTATTAGCTACTGCCAATATGCTTCAGCCATTTTTTGACAAGGAAATAATAATTTTATCACCGCCGCGAATCGTTTGTTTACATAGTCAGCACTTAATTTTTACGGCTGAATGGACGTCAGTCATTGGTTGAAATTACAGAAATACGACAACCTTAACATGAAATAACTTGCGATGTACGTTTTTTTGTTAAGAAGACTAAGAGAAAAAGATGTTTTATATGACACATTCTACCAGTGTCCCAAGTTTCAAAGTGTTTCGTTAAGAAAATACTGGTGCCCCCGTTTTGAACAAGATCCGAATCTACTGCTACTACTCCTACTGCTGTATGCTTGTTTTGGTGTTACTAATACTACGAAAACAACAAATACACCGACATTTACAAAAAGTTATTCACCTGTGAAGGTATTTTAGCCACGAACGTATTTATAAGTAAGTATTTTCATTTGGAGACTTCTACTATCACCAACTTAACAAGTTAATCAGCAGGTGAATATTTCCACGTAAAACTTACTCTGCGTACATAGAGAGAGAGAGAGAGAGAGAGAGAGAGAGAGAGAGAGAGAGAGAGAGAGAGAGAGAGAGATCCATATGTATTTGTGTGTGTGTGCGCGTGTGCATGTATACATGTTTGTATTTATGTATATATTTATGTATTATTGCTTGCAAGTATATCTATCTATCTATCTATCTATCTATCTATCTATCTATCTATCTATCTTTATGTATGCATATATATGTGTATCTATCTACCTGTATGTATATGAAAATATAGATATATACATATACCTATACATATATATACACACATGCACACATATTTGTTGTTTGTTGTTTATAGTTTCAGCTTAGAGCTGCGGCCATGCTGATGCACCGCCGTGAAAATAGTAATTGCTGTCAGTTCCATTCCAGGAATATATATATATATACATATATATATATATATATATATATATACTCTTTACTCTTTTACTCTTTTACTTGTTTCAGTCATTTGACTGCGACCATGCTGGAGCACTGCCTTTAGTAGAGCAAACCGACCCAGGACTTATTCTTTGTAAGCCTAGTACTTATTCTATCGGTCTCTTTTGCTGAACCGCTAAGTTACGGGGATGTAAACACACCAGCATCGGTTGTCAAGCGATGTTG
>NC_068984.1:50589672-50592154 GCF_001194135.2 Octopus bimaculoides | reverse complement strand
ACATACACATATGCATATACACGACGGGCTTCTTTCAGTTTCCGTCTACCAAATCCACTCACAAGGCTTTGGTCGGCCCGAGGCTATAGCAGAAGACACTTGCCCAAGGTGCCACGCAGTGGGACTGAACCCGGAACCATGTGGTTGGTAGTGTGTATGAGTGTGTGCAACTCATTTCTACAGCTGAATGAATTGGGACAAAGTGGAAATAAAGTGTCTTGCTCAAGAACACAATACACAACCCAGTCCTGGAATGGAACTCATTAATTCGTGGTTATGGGCCTGACGCAATAACCACTGAGATCTGCGCCTTCACACACGCGCGTGCGCCTTCACATTCGCATACACACACATTTATTTCCTTTACATGTTTCAGCCCAAAGGTTGTGGCCATACTGCAGTACAGGTGCGCGCACACACGTACGTAATACTTATGTATGTATGTATGTATGTGTGTATGTATGTGAATTGAACAATTAACGAACTAAGAGAATAAAAGAGAATGGTCAGTGAAATGTATATAAGTAACAGAGGAGATACAAATACTTATATAGCAAATGCCATTCATTATCAATTCTTAATTTATCTACGCTCATCTGCAGACAATAGCCTTTAATGGTATGTCAGCTGCGGAGAAATTGTGACTTGAAATTGTCTCTCCTTCTTAGATTGAGCTGGTCTCAAATGACATTTGGTAATTGTAGTACACTTTCTAGAGGTGGAGATGGTTTCAATAAATCAAATATTTACTATGCAAGCATATGAATACACACACACACACACGCACGCACGCACACACACACACACGCACACACACATGCACACACTCAGATACGCTAAGAAAAATAAAACGTGAATAAGAACTTTGTCCGAACGAACGAGCGATGTTCTACATAGTTGCTCAATTTGCTAAAAATTATAATTAGTTCTTTCTCAAATCATATCATAATGCCTTAAGAGAAATCAAAAGCGGGTATGCATTGGTCCTATAGTTCCTGTTACAAAAACAAAAATTCCCCAAACTCTGTACAATCTTTGCTCATATTTCCTCGATCATACCTGACCTGCGGCAAGCTTTTTACAACAGACCGACATAAGAAATTTGTGAACTGCTATGTAAATAAAAGAGAATATAGCCGCTGTCACTTCGAATGATAGGTGTTTTCATGTGGTGGATCTACTTACTGAACTGTCACTCGATTGAATTATCCATTATGGGCTATCTGCAGTCCGGGAGATTTTCTGAATAGTTCGCCTAACTAAAAATTGATTTCAAATTTTGGCACAAGGCCAACAATTTCGAAGGATGAGATAAGTCAATTATATCGACTCCATGATAAACTGGTACTTATTTTATCGACCTCGAAAGGATGAAAGGTAAAGTCGACTTTGGCGGAATTTGAACTCAGAATGTAAAGACGGACGAAATTCCCCTAAGAATTTTGCCCAGCTTGTTTACAATTCCGCCAGCTCGCCGTCTTTCGCATAACGAAAAATTTCTATTAGTTTTTTAGTAGCTATCAATCCGCTTCTCGAAAAATGTTGGTTATCCCTGAATTATAGAGTTAGTGAGTGAGAATTTCACGGAGTTATGAGCTCTTAAAATAGTCAATTATCAGGTTGAATCAGGGTGTCATAGTGCGTAACAAACCTGATCTTTTGACTTAGAATTGACTTAAAATTCCTATCTTACCCGATTGCATTCGTGTGGTTTGGATCAATCTCATAGATGGAATAAAAGAAAAGCTTGTCTACATACATACTTACACACATACATACATACATACATACACATACTGGTGGAACATTCCCATCAAAACATCTATCAAATGTAAGCATCACGTGCCGGACATTGTTGTTTGGGACAGACAAGAAAAAAACTGTGTACCGTCAAAGAATTCAACTGTCTCGCAGATTTGAATATCTCTTTGAAAACCAAAGAGAAAGTGGACTACTTCGAAACCACCAGCTTCTATCTCCAGATTATAAATTCACATTTATACCAATACAAATAGGTGCACTTAGTTTTGGGACAAATGCCTAAGTGAAAATCTGAATAAACTAGGGTTTTTTAGTAAAAGAAATCAACCAGCTCGCACATTACAAATACAGTCCGTAAGTGGAACAGTGAAAATATGCAAGACTTTTCTCAAATATAAAATGTGACAGTGTTTATTTTGTATTTATATTCCAGTGATGCAATGATGGAGCTATGTGTCATTGTTAGAAACCAATTCCTTTCTAACAAGAAGAATTTAGATAAAGACGGAAGAGAACATATATGAACGCATATATACATATTTACATGCATGCATGCATACATGCATACATACATACAAAAGTAGATATAGAGGTAATTATGCGGATAAATTAGATATATACATACAAATGTATATTTATGAACGCACATAAATGTGTGTGTATGTATATATTTGTATCTTTGTATGTATGTGTGTGTATATATATATATATATATATATAT
>NC_068984.1:50588408-50589362 GCF_001194135.2 Octopus bimaculoides | reverse complement strand
GTGTGTGTGTGTGTGTGTGTGTGTGTGTGTGTGTGTGTGTGTGCGTGTGTATGTATGTACGTTTGTATGTTATATCTATATATATATCCATTCTCGTTTCTCTGTTTTTTTTTTGTTCGAAAAAAGTTCGTTTTCTGTCTTCATCTTTATGTTTTCGGTTCTCATTGTGTTTAACGTTTTATGTGATTCCTGTACCCATATATGCATGTATGTATACATATAAATGTAGGTATGTATATATATGTATGGATATATGCACATATTTATATATTATTTATGTTATTATATGATCGAACGCCACGCACCCGTTTCCAAGTAAGTTTTATCTTAATAATTACTACTGCGCACTCTACTACTATTACTATCACTTCCCTGTCTATCTTCTCCCTCTCTTGTTCTTCATCCTTTCTGTTTTTCTCTCCCAACCCTTTCCTATTCTTCTCTTCCTTCCACCGTTCTCCCTCTCTTACAGTCCTCCTCCTTGACCCTCTCGTCACTGACACGTGACGAAAGGGATTCTTTCTTTCTATTTCCTGCCTTTCTTTAGAGAAGACGTGATTTTTTTGTCTCTCTTTCACATCTAATTAGCGTTCAAAATAATAATTTTTCTATCGTATTGGCCTAACAGCACTTACCGTTTGTTTTCACTGTTCTGTCTTGTTTTTACTGTCTTGTTCTCACTGTCCTGTTCTTGTTTACACTATCACCCTCCGCAAAAAATTCCAAATTCTATTTAATTTGCTTTGCGGGAAGGACTGTTCCAACGAAGTCGCGTATTGTCCTTGCCTTCGAAACGCGGAGTAGATGGAACTGGGACAACTGAAGAAGGGAAATATTCTTTATGTTGCATGTTTCGTTTCTCTGTTTGTCTTTTTTCGTTGTTCGAAAAAATGTTTGTTTTCTGTCTTCGTCTTTCTGTTTTTGTTTCTCATTGTGTATAC
Source organism: Octopus bimaculoides (assembly GCF_001194135.2). Lineage (NCBI taxonomy): Eukaryota > Metazoa > Mollusca > Cephalopoda > Octopoda > Octopodidae > Octopus > Octopus bimaculoides. Next base: position 50,588,421 of record NC_068984.1, on the reverse strand, counting down.
ATATATATTATAT
>NC_068984.1:50586998-50587654 GCF_001194135.2 Octopus bimaculoides | reverse complement strand
ATATATATATATATATATATATATATATATATATATATATATATATACATATCTGTGTGTGTATCTATGTATGTGTGTCTTGGTGTCTGTGATTGTCCACCCCCACCACCACCGCTTGACAACTGGTGCAGGTGTATTTACGTCCTAGCAAAATTAGCGGTTGAGCAAAATGGGGCGATAGAATAAGTACAAGTCCTGGGATCGATTTGTTCGACTAAAACTTTTCAAGGCGGTGTTCCAGCATGGCCGCAGTCAAATGACAGAAGCAAGTAAAAGAATATAAAATAATACAAGAATACACACTGTAAATTCCTTATAATCCAACGATGGGAACTCAGGATTTACACATTGGGTGAAATATCCTGTGATGGTTTGCCTTTATTAATCCCTACTTGTTCCATATCATTCGATTTGGTTAGCTTGGACCTGGATTATAGCTAGAGTCTCTGAACGGTTCCTGCCAGGATCTAATATCCCAATCCATTCATAATATATGTATCTGCATATATTTATATACATATAAGTGTATGTGCGTGTGTGTTTGTGTGTGTTTGTGTTTGTGTTTGTGAATACATATATATGTATATATATGTATAAATGTATGTATGTATATATGTATGTACGTATGTGTGTATATATTCATATATATATATATA
>NC_068984.1:50579123-50582816 GCF_001194135.2 Octopus bimaculoides | reverse complement strand
ATTTATTATTGATGTTGTTTTATTGTCTATTTTGATTTTTGGGAGATATAATCTGTGGTCCATTCTAAGATCTGTGGTTTTCAGTTCTGTGGTTATTCTCATTTTCCTAGTATCGTAATTATTAGGTTTCCCTTCGTTATTCCCAGGCTTTAGATTTGTTTTGCCTTCCTTTTCATTCATATGTTTGTCTGTGGTGTTCTGGATTGGTGCTTTTTGTACACTATTATACATCTCTACGGTCTGGGTTTGTCGTTTGTTGTTTACTTCGTTTTGCCGGAAATGTTACGTTTGTCCTTTGTTTTGCTATTATTATTATTATTATTATTATTATTATTATTATTATTATTATTATTATTGTTATTATTATTATTATTATTATTATTTCACATGATAACTATGGCACTCTTCTATTTATTATTATCATTATTATTATCAAGGCGGGAAGCTGGCAGAAACGTTAGCGCGCTGCACGAAAAGCTTAGCGGTATTTCGTCCGTCGCTACGTTCTTGGTTCAAATTCCGCCGAGGTTGACATTGCCGTTCCAACCTTTCGGGGTCGATAAATTAAGTAACAGTGAAACACTGAGGTCGAACTAATCGACAGGCCCCCTCCCCAACAATTTCAAGCCTTGTGTCTATAGTAGAAAGAATTATTATTTTTATTATTGTTATCATTATTATTATTTATTTATATCTCAGTTTCGTTGTAACCCCCCTGGAGTCTTGCATGCGTAGTGTGCTTGTTTCCTGCAGCCTACAGTACCACGCTACGTTCTTTTCAACTATCTAGTACTTTCCTGACTATTCTAGCCGATTATTATTATTATTATTATTACTAAGGCGAACGAACTGGCAGAGTTGTTAGCGCGACGGGCGAAATGCTTAGCGGTATTTCGCCCGTCGCTATGTTCTGAGTTCAAATTCCGCCGAGGTCGACTTTGCCTTTATCCTTTCGGGGTCGATTGAATAAGTATCAGTTATGCACCGGGGGTCGATGCAATCGACTTAATCACTTCCACCAAGCTGCCCCTGTGGCAAAACATTGAAATCATTATTATTATTGTTGTTGTAACTGTTACTATTGTTACTATTGAGCCTGTCAAATAATAGCTGGGTGAGGGCACTTATCGTTGATAAGATTATATAGGATCTGTAGATTCATTTATCGATTTTTGTATAATTGCTGTACTTCCACTTCTTCATTTGATTTCGTTATAAGCTCTCACACGGTTTGTAACCCGTCTCTGTATATTCTCTTATCCTTTGCATTCAAGTGTGTTGAATAAGCGCAAAGAATTATCTATCACGTCAAGGCCAAACATTTCTGCGAGCAGGACAGTGTCTATTTCCATCAACATTAGTGCCTACTTGATGTGTGTGTGTGTGTGTGTGTGTGTGTGTCTTTGTGTCTGTGTTTGTACACTATCACCGCTTGACAACCGGTGTTGGTTTGTTTACGTCCCCGAAAATCTATTTGCATTTTCACATTAGTGCTTAACTGGTGTTTCATTTTATCGACCTCGGATTAATCAAAGTTTGTTTCGACCAGGGCTGGATATTAATACTGTGCGTATCGGGACGTAACAGAGTAACGAAATGGGGCAGAGGATTTCGTGCGACGCACTACCAGCTCTGCCAATCCACCACCCTCCACAGAGAGAGTGATATATATCTTTTATTTGTTTTTTAATCTTATACTTATTTTAGTCATTAGATTGCGGCCATGCTGGGGCACCACTTTCAAGAGCTTTTAGTCGAATGAATCAACCCCAGTACTTATTTTTTTATTAGGCCTGGTACTTATTCTATCGGTCTGTCCTACCAGACCGCTAAGTTACGGGGACGTAAACACACCAACACCGGTTGTCAAGCGGTAGTGTGGGACAAACACACACACAAAGATATATATATATATATATATATGTGTGTGTGTGTGTGTGTGTGTGTGTGTGTGTGTGTGTGTGTGTGTGTGTGTGTGTGTGTGTGTGTGTGTGTGTGTGTATATATATATATATATATACGACGGGCTTCTTTCAGTTTCTGTCTACCAAATTCACTCACAATGCTTTGGTTGGCTAGAGGTTATTGTAGAAGACGCTTGCCCAAGACGCTACCCAGTAAGACTGAGCCCGGATCCATATGGTTCAGAAGCAAGCTTCTTACCACATAGTCACGCCTGCGCCTGCGAAATATATATTGTGCTTATTTGCTTATTTTCTGTCATTTGTTTATTATGATTTGATCCGTGGGCATTTTCTACTTTCTTTCGTCTCTTATTTATGCTACTATTACTATGGCATAGATAATAAAACCGAGACATTATCAAGTGGTTGAATGGTGGGTTCTAAAAGCCCTACCTTGACATAGTTATTGGCCTGAAATCATTTAATAAGCGCTGAGGAATAGATTCTATTTCTCATGAGAGTTTTATATACAAGCAAAACATTTTTCTTTTTCTAATTTTCTTTAATCTCATTTTTCTTTTCTTTGTTGCTTTTACAGTTAAATTTTTGTGGGAAACGCAACAAAAGCGAATAGGAGTATGGCGCATGAGTAATACAATTACATATCTGTCTGCCTGTCTATCTATATTTATATATGTACACAAGTATAAATATATAAGTATACATTATATACGTGGTCTGATCAATAAGTATCCATACTGTTGCCATAGTAACGAAGTTAGATTGAATTTGGACTCTGCTGTGCGTGCCATTAGTTTTAACGTTCAAGCTCACTTCTGTTGTTTACAGCAGTGCTTGGAAGGAAGGTGTATAGCGTGTGATCGTCGCATTGACCATGAAAGAGGAAGTTGAGCAGAAAATCTGCAGAGGCCTACGCAAAGACTTCAAAAAGTTTTCATCGTTCTCGACACAATCAAGGAGATCTTGTGCAGCCGTATCTCGAGTGTCCTTTTGGTTAGCTGAAAGCGGTTTTGGCACAAACTTGGCAGACGCGCGTCTCATACCCAAATCTTCAGTGATAATGGACTGAACTCAACTGTAACTAATCTGCACATCCTCTGATAATTCACGGATGGTGATTCGACGATTTCCCCTCACAGCTGCACGCATGTTTGCAATGTTTTTTTCAGTTTTGCTGGTTGCTGCTCTTACAGAACATTCGCCACTATCGACATTTTTCGGCCATCTTGGAAACGTCTGAGCCACCCGTACTCTTGTGTGCGGCTCCTACACTACTCTCTATGCACTTTCTGCAGCTTTGCGTAGGCCTCTTTGCAGGTATTGCCATGACAACTTACTCTGTGATGGTCAGTGCGACGATAACACGGTACATACGTTCCTTCCAAGCACTACTGTAAACAGCGGAAGTGAGCTAGAACGTTAGAACTTAGCGCGCATGCTCAACAGTGTTCAAGGTTAATCTGTGCCAAACAGCTTTACTCAGCGTGCTTTAGCTTCATTACTTTGGCAACAGTCCGGATATGTATTGATCAGGCTTCGTATATTCAAATGATAAACTTCTGGAAAGTTTTACAAATTTTTACAATTCCATTGATGGATTGGATCTATAGACTTAGAATTAGTTTTCTCCTTTCTGGCTTTGGTACGTATGTATGTATGTACGTACGTTTGCAGGGTAGTCTGGCTGAATAGTTAGATGGACGGATGGATGGATGTAACTTACAGGTATACATATATATATATATATATATATATATATATATATATA
>NC_068984.1:50575099-50578211 GCF_001194135.2 Octopus bimaculoides | reverse complement strand
GAGAGAGAGAGAGAGAGAGAGAGAGAGAGAGAGAGAGAGAGAGAGAGAGAGAGAGAGAGGAAGCGCAAGAAAAACTTCTCAGAATAATATCATCGCCACAAAAATTTCGAAGGCCAGGTCATATCACTTGCGGATGCTGTTTTCTAAGTGTAGCGTCTCTCAGAAGTATATAGACAGTTAATATAAGCGTTTGTTAAAACAAAGCTTTCTCTACCGCTAAATGCTTGTAGCAGAAACATTTGTGATTGATGCTGCTGTTTGTACCATTGTGAAAATACATTTAACTACAAAATATGCAAAATCGAAATAAACATCGACATTTTTTTCAAAGTAATAATTGATCAGAAAATAAGCAAGTGATATTTGGTAGGAAAAAAAAAAAAAAAAGTAGCTAGAAATTGCGAATTCAAATTCAGGTTGCTTTTGCTTTTCATCTGCTAGCAGAAACCACCGCATAGCAAATGGAAGTATATATAAGAGGTAAGCCTCATAATTGTAGTTTAATCCTAGATCGATCCTGATTAATATTATTGTAGCTGTAGTCATTGTTTCGCGTTATTTTTTGTCTCTTTTTTTAAATTTTATCAGAGTTTTTTTACACTAACCAAAGTGTTTCTCTCTCTTTCCAGAGAGAACCAAAATGTTTCTCTCTTTCCGGGGTGCGATTTCAGCAATATTTGGTTACAATTTCTAGCAGTCAAGGTGGCCACGTAGAGACATTCCTGCTCTCGTTATTTACCCCTGGACAGTCTTGATCTAGCAGCTCAATCAGCAAAATGCATTCAAATCGTGACCGCCCTCCGTCATTTTGTATGTCTGTGACTACAAATCAATATCCAGAGTGTTCGTCCCTCTGTTAAGACTGAGCAGCAAAGAACAAGAAATTTTTTTTTTTTATATAAAGCGATGTCAGTAGAAGTGTATTTTGGCGAGTGTATGATGAGTGCTATTTCTAAAAAGTCAAGTGCTAAGTTATATTTTACCATAAAAATACTTGATCATGAAGTTAAAAGACTTTAAAATTCCGTTGTTTGACAATGCAGTAGAAAGAAGAATTGAAATATTTTTCTTCTTATTCTTTTAAATATCGAATGTTGTGTTTTATTTAAGTAAAGAAATCAAAATTTAACGTACAAACTGATGTGGAGGCAACTGATACTAACATCAACAAACATTTAATTTCCATTTGTCTTTTCAATAATGGTTGAAGAGCACAACAGAGGTAACAATATACCTAGTTCTTTTAATCTTATATAGAAAAGTTTGGATTTTCTTCAAAATCATGTTTTAGTGTTTACGCATAAAGATATCCATTCATGGTAGGCTCAATCGAAAATTTTGTTTCACTTAATTTATAATCAAAATGCAAGTGTTCTCTAGTTGTATTTTGTACATGGTGGCTCTTATTAAAAATAAGTCATGTTTCAAATTTTAATACAACAATCTATTTTGTTTCCCGAGTAAGAGGCGCTGGTGTGGCTGTATGATTAACAAGCTCAGCCCCACTTTACTATCGGAATGACCAATGTTTTGCGAGTGAAATTTGGCAAGCAGAAATTACCCATTCAGTATGCGCTCGCGAACACACATACAACCCCCCTCCACCCCTCCACCCCCACACACACGTATTTACTTCAGAGATATGTTTGTATGTGGGCTTTTCCGTGTCTCTCTTTACGCTGAAAATGCTTAACAAATATTGTTCTTTGCTTATGTCCCATAACTTGATATTGATAAGGTAAACAACCAAGCTTAAAAGGTAATAAATAGTGACCAAAACTTTTCAGGGGCTTATGCATGGTCGCAGTCCAACGATTGAAATAAGAAAATGAACAAAAGAATAATCAACAAAATAATATTTTTTCATCATATTTCGCTCACGGAAACTACAGTTGAATTTAAACCGTCAATTCTTATATGGTGGCGGATAAATTACACTAACGCACTTTATGACTTGAAAGCTGAATGCATTTATAATAAGTTGTTTACTCTGGTTAACTATGATTGAGAAAACCTATGATCAAAAATGTTCCAGCCACGATCAACCCAATTATGTTACACAGTTTTAGTCAATGTGTCCGTTTTTAAAATAGTAGGATGTGATTTGAGAGAAGTTGGATAATTCTCAATGTATATCTCGAACGATTGAGTAGCGGCTTCTTTGCTGGCTCGTGTAGAAATCGATCGATATTCTAAATCTTTACAGGATAAAGAAATACCCCCACCCCGCCAAAGTGTTATATATATCGCAATAATGAACGTTAGTTTACAAAAATAACTTAACTACGGAAATATTTGGGTCCTTGATCAGTGTGATATCAGTGTAAAAGGGCGAATTAAACAATATTTTACTTCAACAGATAAGCTAGTGACCTTTTAAAGGTATGTTTAGTTAAACAGTGTTCGCTATTTTGGTATAGTCAAACCTATATACTATGTTAGTGTTAAAAATATTCCAGTTTTTATTATGTAGCATTTACAAACACTGAAGGCAATTTATCATTATAAATTAAAGAAAATTTTGGAAGTATGAGAAACTCATGTCTGTTTTTTTAATTGTATATTACAGTAACGAAAGAACAGTTGTCCGATACTTCAAGTTACCGATGTCTGAAGGTGAAACACGCTGAAATATTCAACAGTACGTTTTGGATTTCTTTGAAAAGGTGAGTTTTCTAAAATCTCCAGCTACATTTTAAAACATTTTATGCAAACTTTCAAGGATTAGTTATGTTGAATATTCAAAGTGTATTGGTAATAATAAAACAATATATATATTATCTTTTATATATATACAATAGAAATATGTTTCAGAAAGAAAATAGAAACTACACGTGGAAAAGATATGGGGAAAGTAAGAAGAAAAAAAGCGAAAATGCACATTGAATATCAAAAAAATAAAGGCTTTTTTTAATGAAAAGTAGCGATAAATAAATACAATTAGATGAACTGAGGTAGATTTAAGAGGAATTAAATTCATTATTTTGAATTGTGAAAGAGATTCAAAATAATGAATTTAATTCCTCTTAATTCTACCTCAGTTCATCTAATTGTATTTATTTATCGCTACTTTTCATTAAAAAAAGCCTTTATTTTTTTGATATTCAATGTG
>NC_068984.1:50570069-50575089 GCF_001194135.2 Octopus bimaculoides | reverse complement strand
GTCATTTGACTGCGGCCATGCTGGAGCACCGCCTTTAGTCGAGCAAATCGACCCCAGGACTTATTCTTTGGAAGCCTAGTACTTATTCTATCGATCTATTTTGCCGAACCGCAAGTTTACGGGGACGTAAACACACCAGCATCGGTTGTCAAGCGATGTTGGGGGACAAACACAGACACAAACATATACACATGCATATATATATATATATACATATATACGATGGGCTTCTTTCAGTTTCCGTCTACCAAATCCACTCACAAGGCTTTGGTAGGCCCGAGGCTATAGTAGAAGACATTTGCCCAAGGTGCTACGCAGTGGGACGGAACCCGGAACCATGTGGCTGGTAAGCAAGCTACTTAATAACCTAACCGCTAAGCCACGTGCCTTCGTAAGGTTGTGAGTTCAAATCCCGGCGAAGCGTTGTGTCCTTGAGCAAGACACTTTATTTCACGTTGCTCTAGTCTACTCAGCTGGCAAAAATAAGTAGTACCTGTATTTCAAAGGGCCAGCCTTGTCACACTCTGTGTCACGCTGAATCTCCTTGAGAGCTACGTTAAGGGTACACGTGCCTGTGGAGTGTCCAGCCACTTGCACGTTAATTTCACGTGCAAGCTGTTCCGTTGATCGTACCAGTTGAGACCCTCGTCGTCGTAACTGACGTATGTATGTATGTATGTATGTATGTATGTATGTATGTATATACATACATAGTGGAGGCGCAATGGCCCAGTGGTTAGGGCAGCAGACTCGCGGTCATAGGATCGCGGTTTCGATTCCCAGACCGGGCGTTGTGAGTGTTTATTGAGCGAAAACACCTAAAGTTCCACGAGGCTCCGGCAGGGTGGGTGGGCGTCGACCCCTTCTATACTCTTTCACCACAACTTTCTCTCACTCTTTCTTCCTGTTTCTGTTGTTCCTGTTTTTCAAAGGGCCAGCCTTGTCACACTGTGTCACGCTGAATATCCCCGAGAACTACGTTAAGGGTACACGTGTCTGTGGAGTGCTCAGCCACTTGCACGTTAACTTCAAGAGCAGGCTGTTCCGTTGATCGGATCAACTGGAATCCTCGACGTCGTAAGCGACGGAGTGCCAACAACAATACATACATACATACATACATACATGAATGATTTAAAGCTATTTGCAAAAATGACCAACAACTCAAGGGCTTACTAGCGACTGTTAAACAATTCAGTGATGATATCAGGATGCAATTTGACCTCGATAAATTTGCAAAAGCTACCTTTATCAAAGGAAAATTGACAGAAACATCTACCGTTAACCTCAACCAGCAGAATGTCATAAAAGAGTTAGAACCAGCGGAGAGTTACAAATACCTAGGGGTAATTGAAGGGGACGGAATCAAACATGCAGTGATGAGCGAAAGGATCAGAAGAGAATGTTATCGCAGGGTGAGAGCAATACTGAATTCAGAGCTGAATGCAAGAAACAGGATCAAAGGAATCAATGCTTTAGCCATACCAGTCGTGACTTACAGTTTCAATATCATTAACTAATCAATTACTGAAATATGTAATCTTGACAGAAAAATACGAAAACTGTTGACAATGCATAGAATGCACCACCTTAAGGCACCTTAAGGTTTCAATAAGATATCAGGTTACATAGTATCCTTCTATTTTTTATGGTCTCCTTTTTGCTAATAAGCGAATGTGGGGCAGTGTGCTTGCTGTGTTATTGAATATGAGAGAATATCGCGCCATTGTTATTTGTGAGTGTAACGTCAACCACGTTATTTACTTTTTCTTGAGAACGAGTATAGCTGACTTGAGTTAATCTTAAACTATCGTAGAAGACATTTGCAGAACAAACACTTCAATGACAGGGACCATGCTTGTACTAATATATGCTTATTTATTGTAGATATTTTCTCTTACGAAAACTGTCGACTGTGTCTAAGCATAAAGTTTTTTGATTTAGTATAATGTGATAAATACATGTCTATTGTTGATTTGTAAACTTGCATCATTTCAATTTGTTCATCGTTTTCTTCTCATTTATAACCATACATTGAGAAGGGTTTTATTTCCAAGACACCAATCGTTTTAAGATGAGATAGTAGATGAAATCAAAATGTACTTATCAATACAGATCAGACTGCTTACCTTTATTTTTCTATAAATGTATATACATTTTGGTCTTCTTTCTTATTTATTTTTCTTTTCTTATTTTTTTTCCTTTTCCTTATTTTTGTTCTTAGATCTTGTGCGTTTGAATAGACAAATCACAAGGTAGAAAGATATACCAAGAAACAAGCGAGTAAGAAGTTAAAAACAAAACAACAATCACAACAACCTCACCAACAACAAAATAACTGCAGTTCAGTATTTATCAGAGAAAGTTGATAATCTTAAGCGATTGTTAGAAATTATACATAAGATGGATGGTGAGTGCTACTTAATCTTGTTTATCAACAAAAATGTAGGAGGGAGAATGTCTGGGCAACTGATTGGCGTAGGGAGCTATTAGAGATAAGGGCAGTTAGCTTTAAATATTACAGATTTTAAAAATATATTGCCCGATTGAGTTAATGAGGTGAAGGTAAGATATATCCTACACTCGTAGCAACACACTTGTCAATTTATGGTTTGCCCTATGAAGAGAGATTTAACACAATCTATAACTTAGGTAGGTCCAGGCCATATCTAACATGAAAGACGTACGGGCGTATTAGACACTTCTCAATTTCAGCAGCGCATATTCAGGTAAAATGTGTTTAGTCCATTAAAGCTTGTAATATTCAAAGCAACTCCAGGTGGTGAACTAGCAGAACCGTTAGCACGCCGGGAAAAATGCTTAGTGGCACTTTGTCTGTCATCACTTTCTGGGTTCAAATTTCACCACAGTCAATCTTGCATTTCATCCCTCTGGGGTCGATCACAAGCACTTGGATCGATGTATTCGACTTAACCACATCCCCAAAATTGCTGCGCTGGTGCCAAAATGTGAAACCAATATTCAAAGCAACTTTGCATAGAGAAGCCAGGGTGATATTTTTGAGACGTTTTATTGGAAAAAAAGTGAGTCTCATATACGTTCTATACTTCTTATATACTTATATACCTTCTATAATAGCACCTCATGGGGTAGTCTTTAAAATCATGATTTGGGCCACAATAAATCACCTGATTAGAAAGCTGATCTTTGCCACGGTTATTGTTGGTTTGTCTGGTATTTCTTAGAGAAATTTGTACAAGTATTGTTTGAATGTTTTGGGTTTGTTTTCTTCTTTGATGTATTTTGCAACACACACACACACACACACACACACGTATGTATGTATGTATGTATGATTGTATGTATCTTAATGTATTCTGTTCACCGGCGTTAATTAATTGCAGTAATTTCTCCATAACAGGGTCTACATATCTAAATGAACATCATAACTCAATAGGTGTTCTCAGTTGAGTATCAGTCTTAGCTATTGGGGCCGAAATTAATTAAAGATCCTTAGTGCAGTGATTAAAACTAGTCAGATAATAAAACGGAATGTGAATCAACTTAGCTTGGACATATAACCGAAACTATTATATGAACTCGTTTATGTAATGTAATGCTGCTTACTCCGCACGGCCAGACACTGGTTTCTATAGCACAATCACACACCACACACATATACTAACAGAGTAATGACAATTCAGCGCCGATAATTTAGCGCTAGATAATTCAGCTCATAGACAATTCAGCACATGTGATATATGTAATTTATTATTACATTATATTGGTGTTGGTTGTATGCCTAAAACACATACACATGCAACCTACAAACACAGCGGCCATAGAATAGATTAACAATACATAAACAAAAAGCATACATATACATGAAACAAATATCAGCAAAAAATATAAACATATATACACATCCCGTACGAAACGACAACTACACCTTTTGAATTTCCTCTGAAAATTTAATTAGCTTACTAGTTCAAAGTAGCTTAGTATTTATTGCTTTTTAAACATTTTTGGGCCAGTAGACAGAGACTAACGGTGGATCAATCTTACTGATCCACCGTTTAGTATTTATTGCTTTTTGAATATTTTGATTCAGTAGACTGAGATTGACGGTGCATCAGTAAAATTTTTAAATTAGTCGGACACTAACCCCGATGGAGAGAATTTTTTCAGAAGAGAAACGTGAACAATTTCTTTTAAATGGATGCCCTGCGCTGAATTGTCTATGCGCTGAATTGTCGCGTCACGATGCAAATATCCATCCAGAGAGAGAGAGAGAGAGAGAGAGAGAGAGAGAGAGAGAGAGAGAGAGAGAGAGATCTTGTTTCATTTGTGATGTCATATTTATCTGCGTGAGTTCTCTTATTTCTATGCACAGGCGCGCGTGCGTGAGTGAGTGTGTTTGCTTGTGTGTGTGTGAGTGTGTGTGTGTGTATGTTTACTGATACAAAAATACACATGCTGTTAATATATTTCCGTTGATTTGGACAATATGTATCCTGTTGTTCGATCAATTTCAACGACCTGCTTATCGAATTATTGTGTAAATTTTCCCAAAATACGTATACTTTTGATATAATCCTCTTATGTGCAAGTGTGTGACAGTTGTGACTGAGTGTGACAAGGCCATAGCTTTAAATTACTGGCACACTCTATCAAATGGGTTTTCGCATAGTTTCTATCCATCCAATTTATTTTATGCTGAATTTTATTCCGAAAAAAAGAAAGAAAGAAAAAACACGTATTCCGAGATGCAATTCAAAAAAACCCCGCCTTTTACATAGATATATAGAGATAAACAATCTTCTATGTACTATGCCGGATACATGAGGTGTTCGTTTTGGTATGTTGAATCTTTTGTTTATTTTTATGTATTTTGACCATACTATACTGATGATCAGAAATTACATATTGTTGTAATAACTGTGAAATCGATTCGATATATAGTTCAGTCTGTTTTTAAGAGGCCAATTTTGAGAGTTGCATTTCCTCGCGTTCGGTTAAAATGTGCTTATTATGGTAGTTTAGTGTGAGGCATTCTTGT
>NC_068984.1:50560548-50569510 GCF_001194135.2 Octopus bimaculoides | reverse complement strand
TATATATATATATATATATATATATATATATTCTATAATTATTTACATTATTTACATTTGACGGATATCTGTCCTCATCTTGTTTGGGCATATGGCGTAGTGGTTAAGAGCGTGGGCTACTAACCCCAAGATTCCGAGTTCGATTCCAAGCAGTGACCTGAATAATAATAATAATAATAATAATAATAATAATAATAATAATAATAATAATAATAATAATAATAATATCGAAAAATACCTTAGGAATGAGAACCCAGGTTCGAAATTTCTCCAAGACACCTGATGAAGGCTGGAGGGTATATCAGCCGAAACGTTGTGTTAACAGCAAACAAGATGAAGACAAGTATCCGTCAAATGTAAATAATGTAAAAAATTCCTCATCTCTTTAATATAGAACTGTATTCGTATAATGTTTTCGATTTATGTGTGAGTGTGCATGCGTATAGGTATGTTATGTTTGATATACGTACAGACTTCTACACATACAAAGACATGTTTCTATATTCAAACTCACTAATATGTCTCTTATAATATATCCGTTTCTATTTTACTTGCAGCGGAGAATAATAAAATGCCATTCGATGGTTGGTGGCTACCACCAAACGTAACCACCAAAGTGAATGTAGAAACAATAGAATTCTCTTGTGCCATTGGAGGATTTTTATTGCTAAGCATTTTGGTACTTTTTTGTAAATGTTACATGTTCCATCGTCGCAAGAAACAATCATCTTCGCCACCACCTGAACCTAGTCACGATACCAACTCAGTTCCTATAGTAGTACCATCAATCAGTATTGCCATTATATCGAAACCGACTTTGGAGACAGTAGAAAATGGTGAAGAGTACTACTTGGCAGCAGCTTGAAAAAACAATGCTTTATTCAAAGAGGAAAACAGAACAAAAGACGAAGCAAATTCAAACGATAGCACTGCGGGTCCTTGTCAATCAGCAATGAACAGCTGCCGAATTTACTTTTGCTGGCCATGGTGCCACAATTCAAAATGAAATGAGAGAATACGAAATGACACTGCAAAAGCCAAATCTTTTAAACTTTATATATGTTATGAAAAGACTAACATTACGGGTTTACAATATTCTTAATTTTAGTTCTAACGTTAACCCATGTTCATAAAGACCTCATTGTGGAAGGCATTCACCTAGCGGTCAATACCAAAGAGAAGGCTGACTTCAACGGGTGATCGACTGTTGCATATCAAATATAACACTCAAAGCTAATCGAATATACCTCAAATACCAAAACTGCTCAAAATATTTGAGGTCCAGTACTTGGACAGCTCCGCGTTGTTTATTCCAGGCCTGCGGAGGAACCTGACTTTAGTATATTTGGGTATCTGGAAACACTCGTTGAATATACAATGTACCACTGCTTACAACGGTGAGTAGTACATGATTCATGTTAATTGTAAATACAGCTTTGTAAATTGCACTATTGTGAATTTTAATTAGCGAATCTACAAGGGTGTCAAGCAACTAAGTGAAACTGGTAAATTGTCGGTATTTTCTCACCGACATCATAGTATGTCAATGGTTTTCTGAAGATACCGCAATGTAAAATGGTTTAGTGCAGCAAGCACTACAGAACTGTAAAAGTCGATGAGTATCTAATTAACTTGTGCTGTATTCAAAGCCTCTCACGAGGGTTAAGGTTTCACTGGTTCCAACTCGAAATCAGTTAGATTTCATCAAGAACATTCATTTAACTTAATCGTTCATCTGACAAATGATGCGTTAAATCACCTGATTACTCTATATTGTAATATATTCAATTTACCAAATAAGCATTAAAATTCTTAATATTAAATAAATTCATGTCATATAATAAAAAACGGATTCTAACATTACAGGTGGAGCCTTCCTTTGGAAAAGTGTTAAATAGTTATACATTTAGATGCACGGTACGTGCTTCATTTCCTAAACCCACCCCACGAGAAAGAACCCTGTCTGTGATGTAACAATATAATTTTATACACGTTCCACACATTTTCTTTTATTTCTCAGGAGAAGGCCACTTCCAAAAATGTTACAATTCTCTTCTCTTGATTGTATGCAGAACTCATTAAATGACTTAATATAAATATTACGAATTTGATTGACCGTTTTGCTGACATCAACCCTGAATACTTTCTTTGCATTATAGTTTTATACATACATATATATATATATATATATATATATATATATTTACAAGAAAATTATATAACTCAGATACTGTCCAGTTTCTATATTGTCTTATTATTTTACTTGTCTGAGTATCGATGCTGATGTTTCACAAAATATTGAAGGTAGAATATCCAAATATTTTACCGATAATTACTAAGCGACATATCAAAAACATAAAAACCAAAAGGAACTTGTTATTTTCGAAACTTGTAATTTTGTTATATTATTTTAATGTTTACTGAGCGAGCTACGAATTATATGATAATAACATCGTGTACAGAGAAAACAAAACGTAATGGAAGTATATTTACGTATATCGACATCATAGATTCTGGTATGAGTAGCTTTGAGTTAATAGTGCAAAATACACACTTGCAAAGAAAAAAATTGTCTTGACTTTTTGGTTGAGTCAAAAATTTCTTTTAGCATAAAACTGGATTGGAAGGATGGTGCACAGTGAAATTATCCCTTCGTATTATATTTTGTTGTACTTACAATATTTTAACTTTGTGGTAAAATAAATGGTTTTAATACAAGGATATTAAAAATTTTTGTTGTTATTTTTCTTGAAGCTATTTGATGTGATAGACCCGGTACTTTGGTATTTATTTTATTAAACTCTATTTGTCTAAAACTTAAGACTACCTAAAGTTTTTGACTCGACAGAGTAAATAACACGCCATTTTATCTGTCAAATAACGTACCACTTGCCGAATATACATATAAAAAGAAACTCATAGTTGAAACTCTCAAGCATGTATGATTTGGTAGCATGAACCAGGCTTTCGCTAACTGTTTTAGTCACGAGCAAATATAGCCACTCTTACAACCATCACATTCTTGATTATCAAAACGTGGCAACTAGAAAGAGTGAGAGCTGCAACAGCACTTGAATAGTACTTATTTTGAGGTGCATTGCCTAGACCAGCGTAGAAATGAAATAAAGGACACAGCTCAAGGACAAAATGCTCGACCGGTTCAGTAATCAAACCCAAGACCGCATGATCGCTTGCGCTACACCATAATCATTCGGTTACGCGCCTTCACACGCATGCGCACGCACGCACGCACATACACACACTCATACACACATATTGTTAGGGATAAGACGACTAACAGATTTTTAGCATGTGAATATGACGTTCAACCAGTCGCGTCTTTGCAGTCGGTCTCCCTTCCATGTGTATGCTTTCGCTCGAGTTTCTTGTCTAGTGTCTAGTGAGTTATATTTTTATCGTCTGGTACTCAAGGCTCAAATTATGATTACAGTTATAGTTACAACAATGTCGACGAGGATCGGATGATAAAATAGCTATTCTTTTTTGAGCAGATGGAAGCGCTTCTCCAAGGTCAGCAAAAACAATTTGAAGTGACACAGTTTAAAATTATTGAATGACTAACTGAAAAGTTAACTATCAATTCAAACAGTGACAAAGTTCAGACAATTTCAAATTCCAGTTGCTGATATTACCTTTGATTCATGGTTTGCACATTTTTGAGATACTTTTAGCGTTGAGTTCGGGAATATTAACGATTACTATTAACTATGCTTTGAACTAATAAACACACTAATTACATCAGCTGTAAACTACCGAAGAATCTTCGAAGCATCCCTTTCAATGAGAGAGTTGAAACGCTTCAGAAGATTTTTGGTGCGAATTCATCTTTGTTTAAGATAAGACACTGCGGTTGTTTTAAATTTTAAAATTCCCAAGTCCGGGGAGGGTGATTTTGTCTGCTATGTAGGTATAATAGTTCACAAATGTGAACGTTTTAATTTAAATTCTTTAACAGTTTAAATATTTAATCTTCGTTGCTGGTCTACAATCACCATCGGATGCAGACATTAGTAAACTGTTATCACAATTAATACTACGACCAGAAATGACTGTACAGCAAACCAGTGAAGAGTACCAAAAGTCAATATACTTGAAGCACGGCACGAAATTGATTGAAACGAGTGACTAGTTATCAAGTTTAGAGTCAGTAAATCAAGTAAAAACTGATTCCAAGCTATTACCTATTGATAGAAAAGAAATCCCGGTCTTCTCCAGCTATGTTGGTTTGCAGTGAAAGACATTATGGAATTTTTTTCCCTCACAAGCAACACCATTGTCAATTATGCAATAAGTTCGGTCATAAGGAAAGTGTTGGCTTTCAGAGGAGGTAAGCAAAATGTCTCGTCCCAAGTTTTCGTCTGTTACAAATCAAGAAATCAAGAAATCAAGTTGATACGCTTTATACTAGTTTTAAAATGGATTTAACACCACAAGTAATTAATTGTTTCAATAAATGATCCTTCAGTTAAATTGCATTACATATCACATTGATTTCTCGCAAAACTTGGAGGCAACTTGGTTACCCACATTGTTGAGACAGAACATGTTGCTAAGAACGCATCAGGTTTAAAACTTATTGGTATGATCAGAGTGTAAAGTACACTTTGATTCAAATACTTTTAACAGGACTTGCTTTTTGAGAAATCGATATGATTTAGATTTACTTGGTTTAGATTGGAACACTACACTAGACTTAGGTAGTAAACCGTTGAACTCTATTTGCTTAAATTCAAACACTTCCAGTGGTTCTATGAACAGTTAATTCCAAGTTGCAACATCTCACTCTTTAACTTATTTACTGAAGGAAAACTATTCACCCGCTTTCAAAGGTTCATTGAGGCGTTGCAAGTTATACAGAGCAAGTTTCTCGCTAAAACTTGATTAAAGCCTGTATTTAGGCCTCACAAACCAGTCCCATTTGCAATCCAGTCTCAAGTCGACAAATTATTTAACTCTTATGTAAGTAAAACGAATTCTTTCTTCTTCGATGGAATCTAGTGGGTAATATTTTTTACCGCCTAGTACTCAAGGTCCAAATTACAATTACAGTATTAAACATTGCACACACCTAAGAATAAAATGTATTGTAAGATCACACATCATCGTTCTCAAGCTTTGTACCCGAGTAGAGTACAACCTACCCATGAGCTTCAAAATCGTTATTATACAATGGATTAGAGTAACAGATTTAGAGATAGAGATATCATAGTACTTATCTCTAAATATCTTCACTCCCACGCACCTACGCATTTTCCTCGGTATCTCCTCAGAGTTAGATGTGTTGATTAAAGTACAGCTATATGAATGAATAGTTTAATTAGCATCACACTGATGAAGCTGTTTCAAATGGTTGAGTGGAATGAAATACTTTCAATTAGGTTACCCAGTTCGTGCATTTGTTTTTCATTTTTGCACGGTAACTCTAATATCTGAACATCATTGAAGCATTGCTAAATATTTCGTCAAGTCATAGAACTTTTAGAAACGTTAGTTTATATTCGTAGGGAGGATCGGAGCTCAAAATACCAATATGAACATATACTTCTCATCAAACGGTACTCCCACTAGTTAGTGAGATGGATTACCATAACTGAAATGGACTGAGCCATATCTTTTCTAATGGTAATGTGCACAACCTAAAAACGGGACAGAAATTGTAGTTGATGGCGCTTTATAACTAACATGTTACGGCTGAATCAATCCATTATCCATTAAATTACTTCCTTCTTTCAATCGTAATAATAAATGTTTATTGTTGACAAAGCAGGACAGCCCTGTATCATTAGAGGAAGGGAAATTGTCAAGTTAATACTTTTTCTTATGAGCATTAGTATCTTCATTTTCCTTCGGACATTGGACCTGCATCACAATTTCGTCTACCTCAGATATTATCTATTTCTCTACGGTATATATTACTTTAGAGACAGTAATAATTTTATGAAATGGATGGAGTCGATTTAGTGGATTTCCAGTACATTTGTGGTATTTATTTTATCGACCCAATAAATAATCTATCTGACACACTTACTTGACTTTTTATAATTTGATCAATGTTGACAGGATTAGGCTTGAATTCAACACAGATTATAAACAAAACTTTTAAAGTGATATTAATCTTACCACACAGCCACTGCCGTATGGTTTAAAACTGAATCTCAGCTTAACGGAATCAACTGTTCATATAAAAACAGAATAATATGAATTGCAGACCTCTCAATTCAACGAATTGCGATTCTCTGCCTTTTTTCAGACAAAAAGAATGTGCTTAAATCTGCTTAAGCTAAATATCAAATAAATGAAAAATAAATCTAATTTCTTAACTAGACATTAATTGTCGAAAGTGACACGTATAGCCAACTATATTGACCTCTATTTTATTACTGGCATTTATTTTACGAATTTTGGAGGGTTGAAAGGCACCGTAAATATAAAAAGATTTCTTCATATAAGAAATTCATTGCATTCCTGTATTGTTTCTGAAATTGCCTTTCTCTTAATAACAATAATATCAGTATTTATAAGTGGAGCAGAACCAGAGATTCGGCACTCTAATATTGTGTACCGATGTAAGGCGACGAGGTGGCAGACACGGTACCGTTCAGGATAAAATGCTGAACAGAATTTCTCCGATTTTACGTTCTGAGTTCAAATTCCGTCGAGATCGACTTTGCCTTTCATCGATGAAATAAGTACCACTGGAGTTGATGTGATCGACTTACTTCCGAAATTTCTGGCCGTGTGCCAAACTTTGAAAATAATATTGTTTACTAATATGCCACTTTGTGTATTGAATATCAACAATGTCTCTTCATTGCAGATGTTTCTTTATTACTGTTAGAATAATTTGCTCCTACCTCAGGATATTAATATAATATTTCGTGGATTACTGAACTATGAAAGGAGAAATCAAAATAATCGGAATATGAACTTTGAGCGAAGAGCATTCAGACTAAATCAAAGAGTCAGCAGCATCTCTATCGTCATTAATTTGCAAATAAGAGTGTCTTACATCGGCACACGGGTATTGTCGGTTTAATAAGCAAAAGAACCTGGTTTCATACTCATATTAATGAACCTGCTTATATGAAAGCAATGTCAGGGAAAATAATAACATAATAACGAAAAGCGGAAGAAGCTTAAGTTTCAGTATAGTTATTTAAAAGATTTTAAGGTTTGCGACTTGAAAGTGTATCAGAGAAAACGATGAACTCTGCTTGAAACCTATGTTTATTTTATTTCAAAGCACAACATATATACTTTTTCAGTATTTCAATAAACAGATAAATAAAATAAAGTAACATTCCAAACTAATTTTTACTGAAATAAATCATCCCTGGCCTACCAATTCTAACAATAAACATAAACAATTTGAAAACGGAATTATGGGTAGAAAAACTAAATGTCATCTAATGTTACTGAAACAGCAACACACGAGAAAAATTTGAATATAAAAGGTTAAAATAAAGCTGAAATTGTTAACGAGAATATAATCTGTTTGTAAAATCACAAAACCTAACCGAACGTAGAAAAACAATCATTTCTTCTCAACCCACTTCCTATGATCGTATTCATTTGTGACACCATTAATGCTGTTTGTTCATAGAAGCTTGTCCTTAACGTATCTCTGCGTGTCGTGCATTCTTATTTGATAGTTGAAGCAAATAACAGGTAAAATGTATGAAATTGATCCTCTTATATATATGTACAAACCTTTGACGTCACAATAAACTTTGTGCATAGCATCGGTCATCTATATGAACATAAACCAAAACAGAAAAAGCTGACCCATGAGGTTCGCAGAAATGGGTTGTCATGCATGGTCGCATTTATTTGCTATTTACTAAACTTCATATTGCCATACACTTGCCTCACACTTTTAGTCTTCTTGTTTTCGGCGTATATTTCGACCTTGTCTCGAACAAAAGAAACATTTCTCACACTAGGACGATTTAGTCAGTTATAACTTGCACAAAGTTTTATCTATTCAAATAATTTTTACAGGCAACATGGAGGTTTACCTACCTCATACAATTCGCTATGGTTTTACAAGTAAGTATATTCTTTTCCTACTTACGGCGTTAAAATTCAGCCATAACTCGGGCACTACGTTCCAAATTTTCTTTTCGATGTTTATAGCCCTATTAGTTTGGTCATGTAATCAGTTTATCAACCTCTATTTATTGAAGGGCTATGTATCGTAAATATGACAAGATAGATTACATGTTTTAACGAGCCTTTTTATCAAACATCACCTCAACACTTCATACGCATCCCACCACACCATAAACACACATACATGCACATATACATTTAGGCCTCTGGACCAGCCTAAATAAGCTGCTGCTTTATCGTTTTGATAAATTCTCCGGATAGTTACCCAACACCAGTATATACACTCAAATATATTTGTAAATGTTAGTAAAAGTAATATTTTAAAAAAGTATTCAAATCATAACTGCTTTGTACTTTTATCTCTTTTATCGTTGATGTTTCTAATCCTTCAAAGTTTCATCTGGAGGATGAAGTGATGTCAGCATATGTTGTTATCATGTTATCACTTCAGAGTGCCTAATATTCATCAACCGGAGATTGACGAAAATTAATCTATGTACTCTGTACAGGATATATTGTTTATGCTGCCATACTCTTGCTGCATACGTCTCTCTCATTCCAATTTAAGTGTATGTATGTATATATATATATATATATATATGTGTGTGTGTGTGTGTAATAAATGAAGGAATGTATGGTAAATAAACAAACGAAATAACGTATTCTGAATGTAAAAACGAACTGGAGACAAATACAGAAAGTCCGTAATTCTTCATCAGTTATCGACTGACGAAATACACTGACACACAGACACACGCGCGCACACACACGCACACATGTATATACGTGCATATGTAGCCACGTATGTATATGTATGTATGTGTGTGTG
>NC_068984.1:50559118-50560358 GCF_001194135.2 Octopus bimaculoides | reverse complement strand
ATATATTTATATACGACGGGCTTTCAGTTTCCGCCAACCAAATCCACTCAGAAGGTCGAGGTTATAGTAGAAGACACTAGCCCACGCAACGGGACTGAACCCGGCACAATGTGGTTAGGAAGCAAGCTTTCTACCACACAGTCGCATTTGTAGGCCATTTTAAGGTTAAATTAATGAGGTCGACTATTACATGGTTACTACTTTTGGAGGGGAAAGAATTCAAAATAGTGTATTAGTAGCAGCAAAAGCCCAAATGATTTCTCGACAAACTGAAAAGCACAGTGGATGAATGTAGTAGTACTGAATTTACGTGTGAAAACACACGATTGTGAATACGTCTTCTCAGCTCTTATAAATGCATAGAAAAATAAATTTACATCTCGTTATTGTTTATTATTACTAACTTACTTTAATAAAGAATACAAAGCCGACGTATACTCGGCTGTCGTTTGCTTGATGTCTTTCACTTTACAACTCACCTACTACATTATTTGTATTCGTCGTTGAACTCACACTGTGCTGCATTTGTATTTCTAATATATTGAATGCCGTTTAAGATTAAATACTAAAACTGATAAAAGAGGTAGAAACATAAGGCCATTCTCCGCACAAATAACATTATTTACTGAACAGGTTGCCATTTTAATTTTGATTCAATGTGGCTTAAGATCATTAAATATAAAACGGACATAAAAATAATGACAATAGCAACAAGTATTACCAAGCCTCTAGCAGAAATTTGAAATTAAAAGGTGCATCTTAAATGTTTCAAACGCAAAAGTTTGTTAAAATTCTGCATGGTCACACTCTTCATGATCTTCAGCACGGAATAAAGCGTCACAATTTCAGGATGAGCAATATCATCGTGACGAGCATCTTCATCTTCGCTGTCCATAGTTAGAGATAGCACATCAAATACTACTTCATTCTTGTTATATCGTATTTTATGTCATTTTATATATAATTCTGTGTGGAACAAGAAAAAATCTAAATAAGAATAGAAAACTAATTCTGGTTAGAATAAAAGAAATGCATTTATATATATATATATTCATTTCTTTTCATTCGTCATGATAGATCGCTGACCACTACACATATTTTTTTCTCTCCTTGTTTCTTTCTGTTGAAGAGCATAGGCTCGAAGCATTAAAGACTTTGTCTATTCCCGAGCGTTATACTAATACACCCATTTGTTGTTTACACCACCTGTCTTTGTCTGTTGTTTTTTCGCGAATTCTCC
>NC_068984.1:50555819-50558936 GCF_001194135.2 Octopus bimaculoides | reverse complement strand
ATATATATATATATATATATATATAATGTCACGTTGAAAGAAAAGAAAAATCTCAAAGGGGGAGGTGTTGTGGCGGACGCCTCCAGATGAAAAGTGGGCTGGTCCCTACTAATAAATAATGGACAGAATCAATAAGTGAGGTACGCTGTTCAGGCCAGTCACGCAGACGAAATACGTCATCACAATGCAGGACATATCAGATTATAAGTCAGATAGCCAATGCTATTAGCATATCTCATGATTGAGTTGAGAATACTCTGCACAATGAACCTGGTATGACGAAGGTTTCTGCTAGGTGGATGTCACGTCTTCTGATACCTTATCAAAAGCGCACCGGGATGATTACGTCACTGAAAAATGTGACCTTGTTTGAGGCAGACCTAGCTGCTTTCCTTGAACGTTTCCTAACCCAGGATGAGTGCTGCGTTTATCATTTGAGCCAGAGACGAATAGACAATTCATGCAGTGAAAACCTCCCTCCCCACCTGCTCCAAAGAAGGCTAATGTTGTTTCATCTGCAGGGAAGGTTTATGGGATGCAATAGGCATTATGTTTATTGGCTATCTTCAAAAGAGCCACACCATCAATGAAGAGTTTCATGCTAACTTTCTGAAGTAGTTATGAAGGGCTGTCAAGACCATCGATCAGGAAAACTGACGATGGAGGTCTTGTTTCATCAGGACAATGCTCCAAGTACTTGGTTTCAATGTCTGCTGCGCGTGACTGTGGATTTGATCCCATCGAACTGATTTGATCCCATCGGACTAACATCTGTCCCCTAACATGAAATAACACTTGGCTACGAACCAGTATCGCAGTGACGACGATGTCACATCTGGTATTGCCAATAGTTACTTTTGAAGTCTTCTTTGAACAGTCAGATGTCAGTTTACTTAGAAAGGAACAATGCAGTTATTGATAAAAGGGCTGATATTAATGCATACAAAATTCCACAACTCTAGCATCACTCCTTCCTTGTCAGCCTATGAACTGTTCATTCCACCCTCGTATGTATGTATGTATGTATGTATGTATATATGTATGTATTATGTATGTATGTATGTATGTATGTATGTATGTATGTGTTGTGGTGAAAGTCAAGACACCCCCTGTGAGAATAGACTTGACCGAACAACTATAAATAGTAGCGGTCTGAGTGAGCTACAGGGTGAGTAAGCGTTAATCGCAGGAAGTCGTAAGGTGTCATTTTGGTAGTTTGTCGGAATATCGTTTGTTGGTTCGTGTAGTTCGTAGAAAATTTGTTGGATTGTTACGTTGTTGTTACTCTGCTTCGTTATAAGTTTTATTGTCTTAAGAAGTCCAGAAACATTGTAAGTTTGTTTTCACCAAACATTATAAGTTTGTTTTCACAGAATTCAGTTATGACCCAGACAAAGGTATAACGTTTGCAGCGTACTTTAGATGGTACGAAGAAATCTTCAGCGAAGATTGCAAGTCGCGGACGGAAACGAAAAAGTAAGACTATTATTACGTGAATTAGCGCCGGCTGAACATGAAAAATATTGTAATTTCATAATTCCCCGCAGAAACTAGTGAAATTTGTTTCCAGCAAACAGTCGAACTACTATCAAAAATATTCAGTGATAAGAGTTCCCTATTTAACACTCGATGGGAGTGTTGTAATCTAGTGAAAAAGATGATGAAGATTTTGTCACGTAAGCCGGGACCGTAAATCGAATGTGCGAAAGGTTTAAATTGAAGGAACTAACCTCTGATATGTTTAAATGCTTCATTTTTGTACAAGGGCTTATGGCAAACAAAGATGCGGAGATACGTGCAAGAATTCTCACAAAACTTGAACAAACGGACCAAAGTTTAACCCTGAAGACAGTTGCAGAGGAGTGTCAAAGAATGGTACTCTTCCTTCAGGACGTAAAGAAAATTGAAGAGGAGTTCTCACAACTACAAGCTTGCCGACTGGGAAGGTATGAAAAAATGTTAAGACCAAACCCATGTTACAGATGTGGAGCCCTACATTTCAGGAAGGATTGTCCTTTCAAAATGCAAAAATGTTACAGTTGCCAAAATGTTGGAAAACGAGCTCAAATTGCAGAGCAAATATAAGAAGGTTGAACTTGGAAGATTCTAAAGTTTTCTCAACGGAAACCTTGAAAAATGAATAAAAGAGAAACGAATGCGAACCATGTTTCACTTTGCGACGATGTATTAATGTACGCACAAAGAGTGGTAGTAGCAACTGCACTACAGAAACGGATATTACAGGAATTTCATAGCGAATACTCGGAGATGTCAAGAATGAAAGCTTTGATGAGGAGTTACGTGTATTGGCTGAAAATGGACCGGGACATTGAAAATTTGGTAAAATCATGTAGAAGTTGTTCGCTAGCAGCCAAGGCACCACCGATGAAATACCAATAGTCCGTGGTTCAGGGTACGTATAGACTACGCTGGACCAGTGAATGGCGCCTACTACTTGATCATTGTTGATAGATTTACCAAGTGGCCAGAAGTGTGTAGGTGCAGTCAATCTACCTCAAAGGCAACAATAAAGTTCTTGCACGAACTTGATACGCTGTTCCGGACGCCATAGTATCGGACAATGGAACACAATTTACAGGATACGAGTTCAAAAAATTCTGCAGAATGCATGCAGCCAAGCTCATGTTTACACGCCCTACCACCCGAGGTCAAATGGGCAAGCAGAACGATTCGTAGATACTTTCAAGGGAGCGCTAAAAAAAGCAAAGAACGAGTTAGGAAATGACAAATCGCTAACTATATTCTTAAGGGTGTACAGAATAACGCCAAATCCGAATTCCAGTTCAGGCAAGTTACCTGCAGAACTAATGTTCGCTCGAAAGATTAATTCGATCTTCGACAAATTATTGCCAAAGGCAAAAAAGAAAAAAACAAAAACAAACTCTAATGAGAAAATACAAAAAGTTCAACTGAAGGCGCAGGAGTGGCTTTGTGGTAAGTAGCTTGCTTAGCAACCACATGGTTCCGGGTTCAGTCCCACTGGGTGGAACCTTGGGCAAGTGTCTTCTACTATAGCCTCGGGTCGACCAAAGCCTTGTGAGTGGATTTGGTAGACGGAAACTGATAGAAGCCCGTCGTATATATATATATATATAT
>NC_068984.1:50550102-50553546 GCF_001194135.2 Octopus bimaculoides | reverse complement strand
TTAGAAAAATAGTTAAAAACTTACTGTATAAAGGTAACGCGTGCGTTCTGTCGTGATACAAACAATATATGAGTATATATATATATATTCTTCTTCTTCTTCTTCTTCTTTTATTATTATTATTATTATTATTATTATTATTATTATTATTATTATTATTATGATGATTATTATTATTTTAAAATCCTTCTAAAGGAGACTACGGCAGCAGTACTGGTTATTAATAGTTATCACCAAGCTAACATGGCATTCCAGAAAAATAGGACGAATGCTGCCGTTGAATAGCTCCAAGAGGCCATCGCCTCTAGCTAGCTATGTGACACACAAACCTGTGACCATTACAACCTTCGATCAGGGAAGGTCATCAGCTTCACCATGCTGGTTCAGACATCCACTTATCAATGTGGAGTAGTTGAACCCAGCAGGCATCACTCTTGACTGTCTGTTCGAAGATTTAAACCCATGAGTCATGGTTTCTTTAGCTCTTCCTCAACCTCTCACAGACCTTTAAGAAAAAAACAATAGGCACTGGTTTTCCTTTTCTTTTGTGTTGCTATTTCTTTTCTGGGTGTTTTTTTATGAAATTCCACATATACTATTGTGATTCGTTAGGCCATAATCTTCACCGAGTATGCTTTTTCACCTGGTTGGAGGCCGGGAAAGATGTTTACTGCAGATGATTTAATCAACGTCTATGCATTACTTTAATAAATATTTCTACAAGCCATATACGATATAAAAGACCATATTCAGATAGATATAAAGGTGAACTTCTACATAATAATTACTAATGTGCATTTATCTCTGTATTTGCGCTTTTGAATATGTTTTCTTTCATGCTTTACAAAGTAACACACACAAGGTAGAACACTTGAATGCAGTTACAAAGTTATCTATTTATAAATAATTTGACTCGTCTAGGCAGCCAACTGGCGGAATCGTTAGCATGCCGGGCAAAATGCTTAGCAGCATTTCGACAGTTTTTACGCTCTGAGTTCAAATTCCGCTGAGGTCGACCTTACCTTTCATCCTTTCGGAGTCGATAAAATAAGTACCAGTTGAACCTTGGGGTCAATGTAATCGATTTAACCCTTTCCAAAATTCCTGGCCTTGTGCCAAATTTGAATCTAAGAATTGAGTCGTCGTCTCTAATTGACTGTGATAAGCCCCATTCTCTATAATTAATAAAACTGCCGTAGTTTTTGATAACTTACAGGCACTAGCATAAATTTCAAAAAATACCATGCTACTTTAATAATAATGGTTTTTGATATTAGTCATAATCTCTATAGTTGGAGGGTGGTGGTGTAAATTTAGTTAATGTAATTGACGCAGAAAGGATGGAATGCAAAATTAGTAGATTAACTTGGAATGTAGAGATGTAACCAAATTCTGTGTGGCCATCGCTCTGCCAATCCTACTCGTTCACACAGTTTAAAATAATTATATATAATTATTTTCTTTTGTAATTATTTCAATCAACAAACAAAATAACAGCTTTTGAAATAGCTGTTAGTGGATCTAGACGGATACGCTTGATCCTCAATCAGTTTTTGTAACAATAAGAATTATAGAATGGGAAATGCCGTTTAGTAAATATGTTTTTGATGCATGTACTTCTATATTAATAAACACGTCAGATACATACTTATAGTTTTACCCAATGCTATGAATACTACTTAAGAATATTTTATGCATGGGTTAGGTAAATTCTCGTCTGCATGCCAAAATTTACCCTTACTCAAACTAGAAAGCACTGATGATATCTCTAAAAAGCCAGAGGGGTAAAAAAAAATGAGGGAGCTGTTTAAGTTTTATGACGTAAGTTTTATAGCTGAACATTAAACAAAATAGTGATTCGTATGTATGTATGTATGTATGTATGTATGTATGTATGTGTGCCCTGGGTATGTCTTTAAACTGCTGTCGGTAGTGTGGCTCTAGTTTTGGAGTTCCGGAGTTTTGAGGAGTGTGGTACAACTTCTTAGCCACTATTGTTCTTGGTCTATTTTGACCCGAAATAGTAGGGTCCCAGTTATGGTACAACTAGCATATGTGATGATATGATTACAGGTAAGTTCACCACAAGGAACGTTTACCGCCATCAATTCACCACGAAGAAAGTTCACCGCGAAGAAAGTTTACTGACAAAATATATCTATAGTATCTCACCATTAATAGTTAAAAACTATTTCATTGAATCAAGATCGGTGAATTGACGACGGTGAACTTTCCCTGCGGTAAATTAATGACAATGAACCTACCGGACATGGCTGACGTTCCATCTGAACATGGGGATGCAAAAGTACCGTTAGTTGGTATTAAGGTGCACAGTAAGACCACTGTGAGTGAAGGAGCCCTAGCTATTGTCACAGCATCCATCTAGGTGAGGGACACTCTGATGTAAAACCTGCAGTTTCACGTGGTTCTGGTCATCTCGCTTGAGCCTGTTACTAGGCATTAATCAGAAAGGCTCAAAGAATGATATTCGTGTTGTACAAGCGTTTATCACTATATTCCAGGGATGTACAGATGTCTCTTTATAGCGACTTCATTTGTCATGCAATTTACTGAAAGCCCTGTGGCAATAGAAGAGTGACAACATATGCAAACCTAACCAGTTGGAAATGTATTATTACAACTTTCATCTGTTAGCTATGCTTCAAATTATGCGGATGAGCCACGGGACTGAGTAGTCATCTGAGAGGTCGTGGATGTAAAATCAGAAATGCCAAATATAAAATCAGAAAAGCATAAGGAGACAGCAATCATCTAAGAAGATGGAGCAATCACCCTGTGTATTTGTATTATGTATGTATGTATGTATGTATGTATGTATGTATGTATGTATGTATGTATGTATGTGTGCAAATTCGTATGTTTTGCTTTATGTATTCTCATGCATATAGTTGCATATCTAGACATTATCATATATATTTAAATGATACACTTCTGGAAAGTTTTACAGATATTTACAGTTCCAAAGATGGATTGGATTTGTAGTCTTCGAATTAGCTTTCTCCTTTCTGGTCTTGGTGTTTATGTATGCATGCATGTATGTATGTATGTATGTATGTATGTATGTATGTATGTATGTATGTATGTATGTTTGTATGTATGTATGTTTGCATGGCAGTATAGCTGTATGGACGGACGGGTGGATGTAACCTACATGAACATTAGCATACATCTACAGTTTATATATATATATATATATATATATATATAATCTATTGGCGATAACAGGAGTAACCACTATCGAAAAGAGTGTACTCAATACTCGATTAGAGTAAAATGAAAGGGACCATCGACATTTTGAATAAACAGCATTTCTTCCTTCACGATACCAACAAACCATTTTTCTGCTCCGTCAACAACGCCACTAAAATTTATGTATGTATGTATGTATGTATGTATGTATGTATGTATGTATGTATGTATGTA
>NC_068984.1:50545280-50549999 GCF_001194135.2 Octopus bimaculoides | reverse complement strand
GTAACCTACATGAACATTAGCATACATCTACAGTTTATATATATATATATATATATATATATATAAAACCATACATATATGTACATATCGACATCTATATGTATACATACAAGCATATATGGGTACAGGACATCACATAAAACGTTAAACACAATGAGAACCGAAAACATAAAGATGAAGACAGAAAACGAACTTTTTTTTCGAACAACGAAAAAAACAGAGAAACGAGATATGCAACATAAAGAATATTACCCTTACATACATACATACATACATATATACATGTGTGTGTGTATTATAAACACACACACACATATGTATATACATGCACGCAGACATATAAATACACACACATTTAACCGTATGCACATACTCACATATATATGTAAATTAATCGTTTCAGATACATATTTCGCTTTCGTTTTCGGCGGTACGTTTACAGTGGAAGCTAAAAGTGGATTATACCAGACAGAAGAGGAGAAACAGGATTCTCTATGCACACCATACTGCAATATTACCAATGTGACTGCTGCAAGTGTGAGTAATGGTAATGACACTAGAATGGCACTCAGTCTCATCGTTGGTCTGGTATTTTGTGTAATAATATTCATTTGGGGAGCGAGAATCACGATTCCAATGATAATCAAATATCTACGGTATCCCCGAAATATACAAGATGTCGATATGGTTTCAGATGCTACAGAATTACAAATCATCGAGGAACAACAATCGTTAAGCATTAAAGAAACCAATCATATTCCACCGTTGGCGACAGTGGAAAAGGGTGAAACTTATTTGTTAGCTGCTGCATAACGTTTAAGATTGGGTTTTTTAGACAACTAATAAGATGAAATTTTTGCAGAAAATCTTGGTATCGTCAATCGGGGTTTCAAATACTGTTGGTTCTTGTACATACATATGTTTTATCCCATCTGCACTCTCAAACGTACTTTTAAATAAAACTAAAATTTGATTTCACACGGAATATACACCCAGAATCGAGAGACGGAACAAAACATTTTAATATATTTAGAGTGGTATTCTAATCAACTGATTCTTCTTATTATAATTTAGTCAAAAGCGACGAGCTGCCAGAATCATTAGCACGCCGGACAAAATGCTTAGTGGCATTTCGTCCGCTTTTATGCTCTGAGTAAAGTCGAGGTCGGCTTTACCTTTCATTCTGTAGGAGTCGATGAAAAAGGTACTAGTTGAACACTGGTGTCAATGTAATTGACTAGTTCCCTCCTCACAAAATTTCAGGCCTTCTGCCTGTAGTAGAAAGGACTATTATAATTTAGTGAGATGGGCGAGGGACAGTGTCCAGGACATTTTTCGGCCTTTCACATTGGTTAGATCGATGCAACTAATAACCTCCCGGCACAATTTCAGTTCAATATTTGCAGGGAAAAGGTGTGCGAAATAGTAACCCGGGGTTTTGTTCAAATACTGCAACAAGTAAACGCTGTTAAATCAACCAAAGGACCAATTGGCTCTGTTAACTGACCTTCAGCGCACATTTTACTACTCCATGAAATAAGAAAGAGACCTTGTCAAGTTTTGAAAATCAGAACAGAAAAATAAAGCAAATACTGTGATGTACATAAAAAAAAATCTATCAAAACTGCAACATATGTCTATGTTTGTATGTGTGTTATGACCAAATGAATTCGGTATTTTACATATGTATTACAAAAGGGTGTTTAGGACGGACTTTTTGTGTAAATCTTTGGCTTTTTTAATGCCTTTTTACAATATCTAGTTTGGTACTCCACAAACTCACAAACCACTATATATCAGTACTAGTACCTGTAATATAATAAGAAACTTCATTAATGTAGTAATATGCATTTTCTGCTGCTCTGCGTCTATTGCTTTTGAAAGTTTTTCATCCATCCAGCTTTGTGCCTTGCCTCGAAAAGACTAGTATTGTGTGAGTATAGACCATAAAATTCAATGTATATGTATAATATACTCTGTCATACACGAGAGTAATATAAGTATACAGAGAATTATATTACATATATATAAAAACGATATATTTTCGACAAAATCTATGATCTCAGGAAGGAAAGGGAAACTGTATATTCAAGCAATAAAATATTTGTCATTAAAAAATAAAAGACTTCTGTGTTGTGATTTATAAGAAGCGAATCTCTGTTTATGTAATATTTCAATTTCAGTAAGTAGTTGTAATATATAAACATAGATGACAAACTCATTCGTGCTATGTATAACAGTTTTACATATAGAAATTGTCTGAAACCAAACAAGTAAAATTGCTACATGAAGCGCAACCCAATATTTGAATCTCTGTTCTACAACTTAATATCTTTCATCGAAACAAACAAATAGGGCTCCTTTAGTCTGCTTGCGTTTTAGATCATACATAACTTTACATTAAACAGACAAAATAATTAGACGTTAAATAGAATTGCTTTTCTGATAAGCTCGAAGATGTATGACAAAATATTAACACCTCAAGGAATAAATGAGAGGTAAGAATATTTCTGTGATCTTCAAATGCTAAATTTCTTCTCCCACAATAACTACGAAATTTAATTCCGTTTTTAGCTACATGAAAAGTCTTTACACGGGTAAAGCGTCTCATGTTGAAATCTCCTCCTTTTAAGATTAAAGAGCTTTGACTGCTATTTGAACCAGGTCAAACGATCAACTGGTGGCTCCTTCCCAAGTATAACAAAAATATACACGATGGGAACAAAGAAATCATTGCAAACATTTATATACAAACACATTCGTAGAAAAACAGGTGTACCACAAAAGTATGTGTTAAAGTAATTATCAGATTAACGCAGTCTACGAGCAAAGCTCTAAACTACCTGCTAGAAATAGCAGTCAAATCTCTAATAATTCAAACTCTACCACATTAAAAGTAGATAAGACACACTGGATAATGTATTCCTAGGTTAACTCTGACTGGAACAATGACATGATGATACAGCTAAAACGTCTCTCAGCACTGGTTTGCTGGATTAGGCCTGAGGGTGGGGGACGAAAAGATACTTTTTCGTTTTAGGTGCCAAGTCCAGAATGTAGGACACCAGTGATTCACAATCGGGTCCATATGGCTCTTGAGAATCCATATGAGATTTTGTTGTCAACATTTATCTGCAATGTATTGTTGTTGGGTTCCAGTTAATCCGATCAACGGAACAGCCTGCTCGTGAAATTAACGTGCAAGTGGCTGAGCACTCCACAGACACGTGTACCCTTAACGTAGTTCTCGGGGATATTCAGCGTGACACAGTGTGACAAGGCTGACCCTTTGAATTCCAGGCACAACAGAAACAGGAAGTAAGAGTGAGAGAAAGTAGTGGTGGAAGAGTACAGCAGGGTTCGCCACCATCCCCTGCCGGAGCCTCATGGAGCTTTAGGTGTTTTCGCTCAATAAACACTCACAACGCCCGGTCTGGGAATCGAAACCGCGATCCTATGACTGCAAGTCCGCTGACCTAACCACTGGGCCATTGCGCCCCCACAAGTCCTATAACTAGTAACAATACAGCATCCATTAGTTGCTTATGGCCTCATCATACATACAAGCTCATCATTTTTCGGTCATTTGGTTGTATTTAAAAATTATCGTTTCAAATAGGTGAATAAATATTATTATAATATACTATTATATAGTACATTATAATAATATATACATACATACTTTTTGCATTTGTAATGTAGAAAATGTATTCTTATAAATAGACGCATCATAATTATGTCCTTTTGAACAGACTCAGTTGAATCGAAAGAGCATTTCTATCTAGGCAACTAATAAGAACACCAAATCCGATAAAATATTTGGTAATTCGAGTTTGCTCCCCTAACGAAACTAGAAACACAAGTGGTTGCTGACAAGACCATTTTCCTATTTGCAGAAAGAACCAATGAATGAGTAACATACATTGTCTTCGCGTACACACCTTGAGTGCATACATATGAATCTTTTATCTTTTACTTGTTTCAGTGATTAGACTGTGGTCATGTTGGAGTACCGCGTTGAAGAATTTTTAGTCACAGTATTTAGTATTTAGTTTTTTTTCCTTTTAAAGCATGGTACTTATTCTATCGGTCTCTTTGCCGAACCTCTAAGTTACAGGACGAAACATACCAGCACCGGTTGTCAATCGGCAGTGTTGAGATCAAATACACACACAAAGACACACATATACATACCTACACACACTCACATACACACATGTATGTATACACATGTGTGTGTATGCATATATATACACGGTGGGCTTCTTTCAGTTTCTGTCTACAAAATCCATTCACAAAGCTTTGGTTGGTCCGAGGCTATAGTAGAAGACACTTGCCCAGAGTACCACGCAGTGGGTCTGAACCCGGAACCATGTGGTAAGGAAGCAAGCTTCTTACCACACAGCCAGGCCTACGCCTGCATGTGTGGTAAGAATATGTGCGGGCGTGTATGTGTGCGCGCGCGTATGTATGCATGTGTGTTGTAAATTAGGTGTTTGGGTTTTGACTAGTCTGTTTTGATCTATGCGTTAATATGTGTAGGTGTACACGCATACTTGCATACATACATATGATCTAGATATGATCACAGACTTATTTATTTACATACGTTTGTGCCTTTAATCGCACTCACAGGTTATGGCGAAAGGACATTGATACTCCCTCTCTTTTCTTGATTCACAGATAAGATTACACTCGCGGGCACACACACACACACAC
>NC_068984.1:50543006-50544482 GCF_001194135.2 Octopus bimaculoides | reverse complement strand
GCTTTTTAACAACAAATTTTATTCAACAAAAACATAACAATATTTAACAAAAACATTTTAAAATGAAGGTTTGACCGTCTGCCAAGCAAATGGGAAGCAGTACTTGAAGTAGATGGTGAATATGCTCCGGGATAATCATTTAAAGATGTTTTTGTTACATGTTGTTATTGTTTTTGTTGAATAAAATTTGTTGAAAAAACCCGCAATAATTATGCACCAAGCCAATAGTTTCAAATTTTGGCACAAGGCCAGCAATTTCAAGGGAGAAGGAAAGTCGATTATATTGAGCCCTACTTCTCAGCTACTTCTTATTTGATTGATCCCGAAAGGATCAAGGACTGAAGTCGACATCCGCAGCATTTGAACTCAGAACGCAAAGTTGGGCGAAATGTAGTTATGCATTTTGGCCGACGAAGTAATGATTCTGCCAGCTCGTCACCTTAAAGATATTCATGTATTACTTTGAAAAATGAACGTCTTTTGAAGATACAAATGGTTCAAATGCTGTTACTACTTCTTTGCATACTTTCTGTCACAAATGAAAAATTCAAGGTGGTGAAATAAACGATACTCTTCTGGTGATAAACTATTGGAATATGGAGGATGATCCATTATTTATCTTTACTTGTTTCAGTCATTTGACTGCAGCCATGCTGATATACCTTCTTGAAAGGTTTTAGTCGAACAAATCGACCCTAGGACTTATTTTTTAATGCCTAGTACTTATTCGATCGGTCTCTGATGCCGAACTGCTAGTTTACGGAAAGGTAAACACACCAAAACCGGTTGTCAAGCGGTAGTGTGTGTGACAAAAGCATAGACAAAAACACACACACATAGACATACGATGGACTTTCAATTTCTGTCTACTAAGTTTACTCACGAGGCATGAGTCGGTCTGAGGCTATAGTAGAAGATACTTGCACAAAGTGTCATGCAGTGAGTCTGAAACCGGAATCATGTGGTTGGGACTTTGCTTTGGTCTCGCCATCACCATGCAAGTATATAAGCTTTGGACTCTTTATCAATGCCAAATATTTCCTGGTTAATTTGGAATTCATTTCCTTAAAATGCTAACAGTAAATTCAGGCTGTGGCTCTTTCTTTTGGCTGTAGAAAGGAATAATGGTTGATTCCTTGACTGTGTCACCAAAGAGTAACTCTAACTTTTGGGAGTGTAAAGGAACTTTTGAAGCGCAACTCTTCAGCTGCTAGCTCTTTAGGTAACTCTTCAGCTCCAGGCCATTGCAAAGAGATTTTACTGTTGTCATAAAAGACCCATATTTAGTGACAAGTGATTTTTCTTTTCGAAAATGGTCTCCTTTCGATTCGCCTAAGAAGGAAAAAACGGACTGCCAAACGATGGATCTTGTTTGCAGCACTTATTTCACGTGGAACAAATTTATCTTTTTTCACTTTCATTGTAAGCTGATGCCTTCCTGATGATTGTAGTATGGTCTTATATATATATATATAT
>NC_068984.1:50541911-50542911 GCF_001194135.2 Octopus bimaculoides | reverse complement strand
ATATGTGTGTGTGTGTGTGTGTGTGTGATTAGTTTTTGCCTTTTAGCTATTGTGCGTTAATCTATGCGTTAGCATTTCTAATTACTAGACGTACACCAATACTCACACACACACACACACACACACACACACACACACACACACACACACACACACACACACACATATATATATATATAAACACACTTATATAAGACCATACTTATACTTATTTTTCTTTTTATCTGTTTATTTATTTCTTCGTGACCGTGGAGTCATCACCCTACACTTGTTCGAGCTTATGAAACTCACTCGTCCTGGCAGGAGAATTGCTAAGTTCATTGCTACTACCTCTCCTTTCTTGATTCACAAATAAGATTCACAGACAAGTAAATAAACAGCTATTGAATAGGCTTTCGATTGAAGCTGAATCTGTCTTACAAGGTTGTTAACATCAAAAGAAGTCAACCATGTGAAACAGGAATAATATCCTATTATACTATACTAGTAAATAAACCCATCTACGATGAAGATATGAAGTGAGGGAGAGAAGTCATAACAGCTGTATGTACTGACAAATGCGTAAATCCACACACAAGGCTTTGGCTGGCCTGAGGCTATAGTAGAAGACACTTGCCCAAGGTGCTACGCAGTGGGACTGATCCCAGAACCATGTCATGTTACATAAATACAATAAAAATAATAACAGGACATAACAACAGATGTCCTATTTTTATTGTATTTGTGCAATATTGCTCGTCTTTTTCCCGTCCTTGTTTTTGTATACATTCGCTGCTTTCTTCCAAGGAATCTAATGCGCTTAGCTTAGTTTTTCCTTGGGGCTAGCCAGATTGAAGCAATATCGAGTATAACCAGCCGAAATTGCAAAGATAATATGGATCTCGACTGATGAAAGAAAACTCCGAATGACCTGTCCGTGTTTTCTTTGTATCGTCTATCTGGATGTTTTGTAGTCCCTTTCTTGTATCACCTAACTGTCTGGATGTTTTGCGTTCTTGTC
>NC_068984.1:50533822-50541541 GCF_001194135.2 Octopus bimaculoides | reverse complement strand
ACCCATACATTATATTGTCTTTGAGCTTTTGTAGTTCAATAGGAGTTCATGTATAAACTGGTAGGAAAAATAAGGATGCATGAGAGTTGAGAGTTTTGTTAGGTTTAAAAAAAGGGTTAAAAGTTTGTGTTAAGCAGGAAATGTGGTGTCAAAACAGGAAGTGTGTGTAAGGGGAGACAAGTGTTTTTAGTTGGAGTTATGAACTCTTTTTCAACAGGAAGTTTGTGTCTGTTCATAGAGAAATAAGGTCACTGAGGGGTGTGTGTGTTAAGAAATGGTTGGAATTTCTCTATGAAAAAATTCTCCTTGTTGATTCTTTCTTGTGTGGAGATTCTGTCTTTACATTGATAGAAAGGGAATATAATGAATTTGGGGTTTTTGTTTCTGCGCCAGAAACAAATACCCCAAATACACCCTATCACATTATTTCAATTAATCTACTTCATAAAACTCTCCGTATTCATACTTGTTTCAGGTTAACAACCTGACAGAATACTCGTTGACTTCCACCATTCTGACTGAAGCATGATGACGAGGCAAAGTATTTGAAAGTCATCCAGTGATTGGTGCGCTTGAACTCGGAAACCATTAAGCTTCTTACCACACAGCGACGCCACTTGATTGAAAATTAATGAACAAAAGTGCTAACGGTTTCTGTTTTTAAGCGCATCAATCACTGGATGACTTTCAAATACTTTGCTTCGTCATCATGCTTCAGTCAGAATGGTGGAAGTCAACGAGTATTCTGTCAGATTGTTGACCTGAAACAAGTATGAATAGGGAGAGTTTTAAGAAGTAGATTAATTGAAATAATGTGATAGGATGTATTTCCTCTGATGCATGGTTGACTTGTTTTGATGTTGATATGTTTTATAACACATATAACTTCAATAGAAAACCTGTTGTTTATATATATGCTCTAACTCTTCGAAACGCCAGTGTTTTAATGGTGACAGCTGATGAAGGATATGTTCTCTATGTGGCCTGCTTGTTTTTTGTACCTTGTTTATCATTTTGTCCATGTTTTTTTGCAACGTCATGTACCAGATATGTATCTATATGTATATGTAGATGAAGGTATGTACATACATGTACATATATATGCATATACTCATATATTGTTTATATATATATATATATATATATATATATATGGACATGCATATATGGGTACAGGACGTTACCAACGGTGCAAATAACATGAAATACGTAAACAACGAGCAAAAAGGAAAACAGGACAAGTTAACAGAGGAAAAGGACTCTTCATCAGTCGTCGGCTGTCTATTTACTCCTCATTTCGAGCATTCAACGACAATAGGAGTCTTGAAAGACAGTTGCTCCCATAAGTTCTAAAATAAAATTTAGGATTTAAGGAGGGTCAAAACTGAGAACAAAAACATGACAGTGGAGACATACAAAAAGGCCAAAAAAAACCCCACAAACAGGGAGGGTCGTTAGACCAGAACGAGAGGAAAATAGTGAACCAGAACGAGAGGAAAATAGTGAACGTTTGGAGAAAGATTTCTTTCGATAAGATGAAAGATAGAAGAGAGAGAGAGTGAAAAACACGTCTGTTGGTTTAAACGACCGTGCAGGAAGAGAAAGATGGTAGATGTCACAAGAGAAACTCTCACATTTGCTTTTGGTGCAAAGGGCATTTTGCACCAAAAGCCTATATGAGTCTCTGCCATGGTATCTACGGCAGTATAGTTTATTCTAATAGAACAACCACGTTTAAGTGGTAATAAATATTACCTCTTTGAGAAGTGTTTAGTGAGTTACGAAAAATGAAATATATTTTAACAGTGCGTATGATTATATGGGTAAGCCCTTTAAGGAGAGGCAAAGTCTACGTACCTCGTGGCCACCTGCTCTACCCAGGACCTGTGAGATCCATGGCAAGTTTAGACATGACTAGATCCACGCCACTAGGAAACGATTAGTTATAAAAGTAAATAAATAAATAATTCTAATTTTGGCACCAGAACAACAATTTTTAGGGACGGGTGATGTCGAGTATATTGTACTTAGTCCACAACTGGTACTTATTTTCTGGACCCTGAAAGGATGAATAACAAAGTTGACTTCGGCAACAATGAATAAATAAATGAATAAATAAATATATAAATAAATATATAAAACTTGCATTCAAGAAATTTCTCAATGCTGAAATTCTGGACGAAAGGGCTTGAGGAAAGTATTTAGAGAGTTATGTAAATAAGCTTTATAACAAACAAGATAGCGAGTCGTGTGGGATAGGCTAAATTGGAGGGTATGCAATTAAACGTTTTCAAGAAGCAGATTTCTTTTTTGTCTTGAATCCATAGCATATTATAACGTTGTAAATGTGTACACACACACACACACTGTTAGAGCAATGAACCTTGTAACTTCCCCCACCTGTCAGAATATTTACGATTAGCTTTTCATAATGTGCAGGTCAATGACTCCAAGAAATGAATGAATGAATGAATAAATAAATACAAAAATACATAACTAAACAAATAGGAGTGGTTGTGTGGTAAGTAGCTTGCTTACGAACCACATGTTTCCGGGTTCAGTCCCACTGCGTGGCACCTTGGGCAAGTGTCTTCAACTAGCCTCGGGCCGACCAAAGCTTTGTGAGTGGATTTGGTAGACGGAAACTGAAAGAAGCCCGTGGTATATATGTATATATATATATATATATATATATATATATATATATATATATATATATGTATGTATGTGTGTGTGTCTGTGTTTGTGCCCCCAACATCACTTAACAACCGATGCTGGTGTGTTTACGTCCCCGTAACTTAGCGGTTCGGCAAAAGAGACCGATAGAATAAGTACTAGGCTCACAAAGAATAAGTCCTGGAGTCGATTTGCTCGACTGAAGGCGGTGCTCCAGCATGGCCACAGTTAAATGACTGAAACAAGTAAAAGAGTAAAAGAGTAAAGAGCAAAGAGTAAATAAATAAAAACCTGGTCTAAATATGGAAACTGTAGGCTGAAAGGTTTGAGAAAAACATACAATGAAACAATATATACGAAATATAACATACTCAGAAATACATACTGGTATGTAGAATGTCTTATGTGGAGGAACATTCACTTAAGAAGTTCAGAGAAGCAGATACCACGACGACCGTAATGGAAATGGTAGAACGAAGCCCCATAGGAAGCCTCAGCAATATACAAGAGCCAGCGGTCTATCTCGGATTCCCAAAATTCAACTTACATATATCTTTCGTATTTCACTTGTTCCAGTCATTAGACTGCCTCCATGCTTGAACACCCCACTAGCGGGGTGGGGCGTCAGTAACTTCCAAGGAGGGCACTAGCCCTTGACAAAAAACAGGAATTTCTCTAATTATATTTGGTATTCTCTTAACGACAGCATAGTCAAATAATGAGAAGTTAAGGGAAAAATGCAAAAAATCCTTATTCCTTTAGTTTTCTTATTCTGCTATCTTAGCGCCGCTTAGCATTTTCTGTACTTATTGACCCAACTTCATATCCTTCGAAACCCTCACTAATTCTGGACTGTAGCTTTAACATTTGCCTTTATTTTGTCATTTTTTTTTTTGTTATAACAAGACTCAAGTTAAGCACCACTGGTATAAAGCATAGATATTATCGTGTGAAGACAAACATCTTTTTCAGTTAGTAGATTATGAACAAGTTTAATAATGTGATTCTTAAAAGTCAAGAGGCATGCCGAAACATTATCAAATCATTATAGTAACATACTAAGAAATATTAACTTAATTTAAAAAATGAAAACTATTTAAAAATGTTAGCAAGAGGAACAGTATGATATATTCAAAAATAGGAAATAAAACGAAAAGTACGTAATAGGTTCTACTATCGCTCAATTTAATAAAGTCTCCAAAAAATTAAAACACAGATTGGAAAAATAAAAAATTTAACAATAAAACCAAAATGTTTTGTTAAAAATATTGTAAATTTTTCCGTAAGAAAAAAAATATACTATAAAGCCAAATGTTAAACTAAAATTCAGATTTAAATATTACAGAAAGTACTAGGTAAAACTAAAGGCTATGCAAAATCTTTTCCTTTTTAAAGAAACATTTTTAAATATTTTCTTACAAATAAATACAATATTTTATTATACAAATTTTTCGCATAACTTTTCTTTTAATTTCAACTTTTATTCCAATATTTTTTGTTTTAATTTTTTTTCAGAACTTTTTACTCCAAGCGCTCTAACTTGAAATTACCTTACACGTACCTTATCTTTTGTTCACATGTGTGTTGTCCACTGCACATCAGATAATTCGCAATGAGTGCAAAGAAACAGAAGTACCTTGACGAATACGTTCGATTTAGATTCGTGTCCCTCCAGAAGTCCCCCCAATGTGTGATATGTTACAAAACTGCGAAAAATGATAGAATACGACACTCACGTTTGGAACGCCACTCGAGGACAACACATCTTGCTCTTGGAGATTACCCGAAGGCATTCTTTGAAGCAAAAAGATATTCCTTGAAGCAAGCAAAATTGGACGGTAGTGGGGCATTTCGGCAACAAATTTCAATGGCTGTTGTGGCTTTCTATGAGATCACCATGTTGATTGCAAAGGGTAAGAAGAGCCATAACATCGTAGAGTCTCTCATAAAACCAAGTCTACTCCGTGCAGCAGAATTCGTTCCGGGGAAATATAGTGCAAATAAGCTTTCCCAGATTTCATTATCAAACGATACAGTCAATGGAAGGATCGATGACTTGTCACAAGACATCAAAGATCAAATTCTTGACCAAATAAGAGATTCTCCTGTTTTTGCCATTCAGTGTGACGAAACGACTGATATTCTGTGTTCTCAGATACTGGTATATCCTCGTTTTGTGTCAGGCAATTGCGTAAAAGAGGAAATGTTCTGTCACCCTATGGATAGTGGTACAACAGCAGCAGCTATTTTTCGTGTTGTATCAAACTTCTTTCAGGAAAATCGGCTTTCATGGGATTTGATGGTAGGAGTGGGTACTGATGGAGCTCCAAGCATACTTGGTCTGAAGTCTGGATTCATTATTAGGGAGAAAGAACAAAAAAACCCATCTGTTGCATGTACACACTGCATACTTCATCATGAAGTCTTAGCATCCAGAACCTTACATACTGAAATGAGAAATATCCTGAGCATGGTTATCAAGGTTGTCAACTTTGTTAAAGCTGGAGCCTTAAACAGTCGTCTTTTCAAACTGTTGTGTAAAGATGTGGAATCTGAACATGAAGCAATGCTTTTTCACACGAACGTACGATGGCTATCAAAGGGAAACATGCTTGGACGGCTTTATGAACTACGTGAAGAAGTAGCAATATTTCTTGATTTGCAGCAGAAGGCAGATCTCCATGGCAAATTCCAGTCTGAAGGCTTTCAGCTATCTCTAGCTTACCTGGTGGACATATTCGAAGTGTTGAATGCTTTCAACCTTAAACTACAAGGGGAAAATATCACCATTCTCACGCCCCATAACACCACTCAAACCTTCGTGGCTAAACTCGTCCTTTGGAAATGTCGAATTCAGCAGGGAAATACAGCCAGTTTTAGTTATTTGGATTCTGCTCTCATTCACAGTAACCTTTTATCCTGAGTTAAAGAAACAAATAATCACTCATCTAACTGACTTGAAAACAGAATTAATCAGATACTTCCCAGATATAGATGAAAAGCGCAAAGCTTGGAAATTCATCAGGAACACATTTCAGTGTGAAGTGACTGATGTTTTGGATGAAGTGCAAGGAGTTTCTTGATCTGAAGTTCAACTCCCCAGCTAAGGAAGACTTCAAAGAACTGGATCTTGAAACGTTCTGGATCAAATACTTTCTTGTTTATCCCCTGATCTCACATCAGGGTCTTCGGATTTTAGCTATGTTTGAATCCACGTATCTTTGTGAAGCTGCATTTTCCACGCTCGTTGCTGTAAAAACCAAGAACAGAAACAGGCTGTACGTTGAAAGGGACATACGTTGTGCACTCTCTGGCATTCAACCATGCATTCAAGATCTTGTATCTAAGAGGTAGTGTCAAGTATCTCACTAATAATGTGACCAATTCATATTCAATAAAAATACTTTTTTTTTTGCTAAGAAGCAGTGTCAAGTAACTCACTTTTTGTATAATATGATTATATATATAAAATCATGTGGAGGCGCAATGGCCCGGTGGTTAGGGCAGCGGACTCGCGGTCATAGGATCGCGGTTTCGATTCCCAGACCGGGCGTTGTGAGTGTTTATTGTGCGAAAACACCGAAAGTTCCACGAGGGTCTGGCAGGGGATGGTGGCGAACCCTGCTGTACTCTTTCACCACAACTTTCTCTTACTTCCTGTTTCTGTTGTGCCTGTAATACAAAGGGTCAGCCTTGTCAAACTGTCACGCTGAATATCCCCGAAAACTACGTTAAGGGTATACGTGTCTGTGGAGTGCTCAGCCAGTTACACGTTAATTTCACGAGCAGGCTGTTCCGTTGATCGGATCAACTGGAACCCTCAACGTAGTAAGCGACGGAGTGCCAACAACAATATAAAATCTTACACATTTTGTATAATGTGACTAATTCATATTCAATAAAAAGACTAAAAACATATTTTAGATTTTATTTTGAAATCTGGGAGGGAATTTTATTCATAGATGCAAGTGGGGTATGGAGAGGAGGACAAATTCCTTGAGGAGCCATGGTAGTAAAAAGGTTAACAACCACTGGTCTAGTCTAACAAATCGCTCCTAGTACTTATGTTTTTAAGTGTAGAACTTATTCTATCAGACTGTTTTGGCGAATTTCTGAGTTACGGAGGCGTAAACAAATCAACACCAGCTGTCAGTCGGAGAGGGGTAAGGGAGCTAACACAAATGGAGAAACTTGCACACACACAGGTACACATACATACACACTCACACACACACACACATATAAACGATGGGCTTCCACATAGTTCTCATCTACCAAATTCACTCAAAGGCACTGATTGGCTCTGGACTATAGTAGAAAATGCTTGTCTAATGAGCTGTGCAGTGAGACTAGCCTGGAAACTACATGGCTGCAAAGCGACTTTCTTAACAGCACAACCTTCTCATATGCATACATACATACATACATACATAAATGCATACATGCATGCATGCACGCACGCATACACACATAGATGTATACATGAATAAGTACACACATACATGCATACATACATACATACATACATACATACATACACAGAAGCAAAACACACACATATATATACATATATATGGCTTATTTCCTGTCTGAAAAGTATTACTGTACATTAAACTGATCTGAAGTTTGCTTCTGTCTTTAACATCCATATACGAAACTATAAACATAATCAGTCTTTCAAGAAAAAATGCAAAAAATAATTATGATACTGTGCTGAAGATGATGAATCTGAGCTGCTGTAAATGAATTATATGGAATTACTTGGGGCTGATTGATATTAGGTGTATGTATGTAAACGTGTATGGGTGTAGGTACGTAACTATGTATGTATGTATGTATGTATGTATTTATGTGTGGAGGCGCAATGGCCTAGTGGTTAGGGCAGCGGACTCGCGGTCATAGGATCGCGGTATCGATTCCCAGACCGGGCGTTGTGAGTGTTTATTGAGCGAAAACACCTAAAGCTCCACGAGGCTCCGGCAGGGGATGGTGGTGAACCCTGCTGTACTCTTTCACCATAACTTTCTCTCACTCTTACTTCCT
>NC_068984.1:50528842-50532715 GCF_001194135.2 Octopus bimaculoides | reverse complement strand
GCCGTGATTGGTCAGTTTGCGTTCTGGCGGGAACGGTTCGAAGAAGTTGCCGATTCGAATAATGATCAGTCACGTGATGACAAGGAATGGGTTCTCTACTATGCTCGCATTTATTTATATTTAAATGAGAAGAATGGCGATAGCAGTTTTGTATCTAATGGCGGTAGGTAGTTTCACTACATATATATCCAACACCAGGATATAGAAGTGGTGACGAGTTGTTTGAAGCTTGCGTTGAACGTAAATTTCTTTTTTTTTGGTACGAAACCAAAGAAACAGTCGTTTAATATGGAGAATGTGGTGCAGTTGCAACAGTAACGGCAGCAGCAACAACAGTAACAACAACAACTACAACAGCAACAACAACAAAACCAACAGTTGCTAGAATTAATGTTGAAGAAATCTGAAAATACTTCAGGTTCGTTCTCACCAGACAGCGTAGCAAACTCAATTGAAGAATTAAGTTATAAACCAGATGAAGAGATTACCTTCTCGGCATATTTTCGAAGATACGAAGAAATCTTC
Source organism: Octopus bimaculoides (assembly GCF_001194135.2). Lineage (NCBI taxonomy): Eukaryota > Metazoa > Mollusca > Cephalopoda > Octopoda > Octopodidae > Octopus > Octopus bimaculoides. The sequence continues at coordinate 50,532,190 of NC_068984.1, read as the reverse complement.
AAAGAAGAATGTAAAAATTAATCTTATGTGAAAAAAAGTACGACTACTTTTAAGAAAGTTATCCCCTGCCGAACACGAAAAATATAGTAACTATATTCTGCCGAAGAAAACTGGTGAGATTTGTTTCGATAAAAAAATTAATTTTTTCTCGAAAATTTTCAGTGAAAGAAGTTCCCTATTCAGTACTTGCTGGCAATGTTTAAATTTGGTGAACCCCACCCCCCAAAAAAAACGGTGAAGATTTCGTTACGTATGCCCGAGTTATTAATAGTGAGTGTGAAAAATTCAAATTAAATGAATTAATCCCGGACATGTACAAATGTCTAATTTTTGATGAAGGGTTAACTGCAAGCAAAGATACAAATATACGTTCCTGGGGAGGCGCAATGGCCCAGTGGTTAGGGCAGCGGAATCGCGGTCATAGGATCGCGGTTTCGATTCCCAGATCGGGCATTGTGAGTGTTTATTGAGCGAAAACACCTAAAGTTCCACGAGGCTCCGGCAGAGGATGGTGGAGAACCCTGCTGTACTCTTTCACCACAACTTTCTCTCACTCTTACTTCCTGTTTCTGTTGTGCCTGTAATTCAAAGGGTCAGCCTTGTCAGACTGTCACGCTGAATATCCTCGAGAACTACGTTAAGGGTACACGTGTCTGTGGAGTGCTCAGCCACATGCACGTTAATTTCACGAGCAGGCTGTTCCGTTGATCGGATCAACTGGAACCCTCGACGTCGTAAGCGACGGAGTGCCAACAACAACAACGTTCCTGGATATTAACAAAATTAGAACAGGATTAAAAATTAATTCTACAGGCAGTAGCAGAAGAATGCCAGAGGATTATAATTCTAAGACATGACGCAGATAAAATCGAAGAAAAAGATTGCTCTCGTATTCATGCGTGTCGACCGGTAATGGATCGAACCATGTTATGGGTGCAGTGGTCTACATTTTAAAAGTAACTATCCCCTTAAAAATATAAAATGCTTCAAGTGGTAAGATAGGCCATAAAAAATCACACTGTAAAACAAAACCTAAAAAAACGGTTCATCAGCAGGTTATCGGTGACAAGAAATATGAACGACCCTCAGTGGAAATTTGTGTAAGAAACGTACAGTAACAATTGAATAGGGGCAGAGATAACTCGATTATTAATACAAAAACACAGAGAAAACAAATCGGGAGACCTAGATTAAAAGAAACGTGCTTGTGGTGTTTCGTGAAAAAATATTACATTTTAAGGGTGAAACGTTAACTGACGTTACATGTGAAAAAACCTTAAAAACCATAGTTTTTGAGTTGAATAATACAACAAATTTATTCGGAACAGACTGGATGGAATTATTTAACTTATGGTACCTTCACATAAATCTTTTCTGTAAAAATGTGAATGGTTTTTCCGCCAGTACAAATAAGTCGTCATACAAATTAAAAGACAAAACTGAAAAAAGATTTTACCTGAAGTTCTAGCACGGAAATGAACGGAAACACTGGAATTGAACCCTAAGCGTAAAAGATATTAACACTTCAAGCGGAGTTAATTCTCAAAAGGGGAGAAGTTGGGGAGACTAATTCTAAACAGAAGAGATGTTGTGGAAGGATTCCGACCGCTCTGAAAGTGACTAAAAGTGGACTGACACATTGCTATAAAATAAAGAACTGTGAGCAATTGATGGTAAGCAGTTCACTGTGAGCCGTTGACTAAGAGCGTTTAACCTCGTGTAACAGTAATCGTAGTGTAACAGTAATCATATGAATACTTTCTTTACCCCTGCTTCGTTAAATTATATATCCAACACTAGGATATAAAACAAGTCCATAGTCATTTTGTACTAATGCAAGAAAAAAAATCACAGGTGCGTGGTACTCGTTGGATAGAACAGGGAAGAACAAAAAAGAAGAAAAAACTATGTTGAAAGACTGATACCTGATATCTTCTTCTAGTCGGCAATTGTATTATTGGCATCTTTCTTTGTAAATAGCCAACACAAAATATCATGTTCGGTAATAAATATTAAAGTTAAAGGCTCTAGAGTTTGCTCCAATTATTAATTGCGCAGCCACCAGTATTTCATAACACTACCGTACAACACAACAAGCACATCACAACAATGGTGATAAAAACATGTATTGCGACAAGGTGACTCAGACGTTTAAAGTATATCATCATTGACCGGCTGGACATAAGCGAACAAGCAATATTACAACAGAACAATGTTATCTCTTACCAATCATCGGCGTATTGACTAATGAGACTGATAAAATGATGGCCCAATTCTATATTTATGTATGTATGCATACACATGCGCGCGCACATACGCACACACACACACACACACACACACACGCACGCACGCACATGGAAATCTAGAAATCTCTAAGACTTCCCAAAAGCCTATCATTTAAGTATATATGAACATGTAAAGATATGTAAGTATATGCATGAGAAGACATACATAAAGCAAAACATACAAATCTGCTCGTATACATACATACATACATACATACATACATACATACATACATACAAAAATACCTTGTTGATGTTGAAATTCCAATGAGGAAGCTTTGGATCTAGGTTAGAAACCAGCTCTTGCCCTATTTGCAAGAAATCTTGAAATATAACTGAATAATGACGTATATACATACATGCATGCATGCATTCGTACATGCATTCGTACATACATACATACATACAAACATTCATGCATACATACACATATGTGTGCGTGTCTATGTGTGTATACATGCATACACACACATATATACATATAAATGCCATACATACATGCTACATATAATTGGGTGTGTTCGTGTGTCTGTATTTATCCCCTGCTTCGCGTGACATCCGTTTTTGGTTTGCATAGGTCACTGTCTTCTAGCGGTTCGGCAAAAAAACCCCCAAAAAACAATGGAATAAATACCAAAGTTATTAAATAAGTATTGCGATCCATTTGTTCGACGAAATCCTTTAGGCCTCAGTATGGCTGCAGTCCAATGACTGAAAGAAGTAGATAATAAAAGAGAAAACATATATATAATTCCTGGATTTGTAAATTGAAGCAGGGTCTTGTGAAATTTTTCGAACGATTTGAAGTACTTCAAATTTCTACCAGATTTCTTTCAAACTGATGTAATTTCTTTATTTGTAGCTTATAGGAAAAACAAAACAAACCAAAACAAAACAAACAAACAATCAAAAACTCCCGTCATCAGCTTGCAAAACTACATTTAAAAAAATAATCCGGTGAAAATTTGAAGTGCTTCAAGTGACTGAATGAACAATTCTGTGAGTGAGAAAATATTTTTCACTACTGAGAAAGAGAGAGAGAGAGAGAGAGAGAGAGAGA
>NC_068984.1:50524365-50527712 GCF_001194135.2 Octopus bimaculoides | reverse complement strand
ATAGATTCAGATGAATATGGTACTTAAGTTGAGGCACCAGAATTTAGTACGGTATTATCCATACAATTTCGAAATAAGTTGCTTAAAATCAAAATAAGCAACAAGGATATCCAGAGGTAATGCAGTACGATCGTTTCATCTCCTCTCTCTCTCTCTCTCTCTGTATACACACACACACACACACATATACCTCCACTTACGTCAGTAATTGTAATTGGTTCTTAGACACGCAAATTAACTTGAAAAGCGACGTAACACGCATCAGCATTCTAAAATATTTATTCGAGTTTATCTGTTGTTAACGAAAGATCTGTACACGTTTTCAGATATATTTTCCTTGATTTTCCACTTTGTTTATAATAATGTCAGTGGCTTAGCATGCGTAAAAAAAATTTTTTTTTAAACCTATAAATGTAAAAATTACCAATTAATAATTTAGGATACTAACAGGCAGTACCGGCCTGCTAAAATAGCAATCAAAATGACCAAAGCACAAGTTTTCACTTGAACACAAAGGTGAAAGCGGGCAGAAAAAACGAAAACCCTAAGGCCCCGCATCAATAAGCTCTCTGTTAGGACACCAGGCTAACAATATTATATTAACTAGATTAGTGACGAACTCGAAGTAATCGTTTACTAGAATCCCAAGTTAAGGTTCATCACAATTCTATATTGTAAATCCGTGGATGGGCTTCAGAGAAACTGGTTTTTACATCTGTTTCTTATATATGTGTATATATACAGGTCGTCGTCGACTTACGATTGATTGACTTTACAACGATTAAGATGAGCATTTTACATACAATATTATTAAATACATATGTCCACACTCAAAATGTGATATAGTGAGAACAAAAGCTTCACCCACCGGAGACTATTGAAGCAATTAGTAAACAACAAATTCTTGAAAGAGTATTAAATTTTTTTGTAAAACATCAAAGGAGGTAATTCCAAGAGCAGATTAGGCTTATTAAACTCACTCGGCGAGGCATGTTAGTTTGAATGACTAAATGTAGTCAATGTCTGTATAATGGGGTTAATGTAAGAATAACTATACATGTAACCGAAATACTGACAGTGCTGCCAATCAAGTATCAAGACAATCCTTCGTAAATCATCCCTTACTTGCCCTTAAAACGAACGAACTCTGTTCAAGAGATTGACAGATAAATAGTTTGGTAGGTAGGTAGGTAGATAGATAGATAGATAGATAGATAGATAGACAGACAGACAGACACACACACACATACACACACATACACACACTTATATAGAGAGAGATTGAGAGGGCGGGGCACAAAGCGAGCGAGATAGATAGATAGATAGATAGATAGATAGATAGATAGATAGATAGATAAAGAATAGATAAAGTGAGTGACTGAGAAAGAGGGAGAGCTTGGGAGAAAAAAACAGAGAGAGTGAGAGAGAGAGAAAGAGAGAGAGAGAGAAAGAGAGAGAGAGAAAGAGGGAGAATGAGAAGGAGAGAAAGAGAGTCGACTATTGGCAGACGTGCGTATTGTCTGATTTGCTTGCTATATTACTGTAAAGGAATATTTTCCTTGCACTTAAGTCGATATCTGTTTCTGTCGACTGGTCTCAGATGTCAACAAGGAAGTATCTAGATTGTCACTCGGTCTCCTGGAAATGATAGCAAAATCTCCTTCAAATCATACTTTACCGCTTTTAATAATGGTGTATTAGGGAATACAGTTCTTGGTATACGGTCAAATGAGATGATCACGACCCTCATGCTCTAGCTCTCGAGTTACATAAACACTTTTATTCATATAATAAATTATTTAGCTTTTTTTTTTATACATGTTGTCTATTTCATGCTTGTATGTGCACAATATTGTACATTTTGTAATTCTGTCATCAGCTCTTCAGAAAATATAATGAAAGTTATGCTTCGCTGAAAAGGTCTGATAAAGCTGTAACATGTCAGTAGCTGTCTCCTGTTTTCGTTTAATTGATTATAAATAATATTAGTCATTGAGCTAATATAAGTATCATTATATAAGTATATATAACTGATATTTGCTACATTAAATATGCTAACAGTCATTTCATTACTATTTATATACAAAAAATGAAAAATACGTTTTGATATCTACACGTATTTAATCTCGAGGTGAATTTAGGCTTCACGATGGCTTTTAAGTCTGTTTGGAATGACGATTTAACGGTCTGGTTTTACCAGTTTTTCAGCTTACGAGGCTTGCTTTATTCTCTCCACCCAACAGCGCAATGGTCTTTATTAAATTATAAAAGAATCGTAACTCATTTATATAATAGTACATTAGTAGCATTATAATGATTACTAGAGTAATTACCAGAGTAACAATACTTTAATTAATTTGTTTGTCATATTTCTGTTGAAATACTAAAATTGCTTTTAAAGCATTAGGCTGGTGTTTGGAACAAATGAACACCAAACTTCAATAGAAAATTTTAATCTACACCATTTTAAATCAGTAAGCCTGTATCATTGAATTAGAGACAGTTTTAGGCGAGCTGATGTACATACATATATAATCTCATAATATCATTTATTCATCACCCTAAGGCGGCGAGGTGGTAGACTCGATACCGCGCCGGGCTAAATGCTTAGCGGCATTTCGTCTGTCTTTACGTTCTGAGTTTAAATTCTGCCGAGGTTGACTTTACTTTTCATTCTTTTGGGGCCCATAAAATAAGTACCAGTCGTGTACTGATGTCGATGCAGTCGACTATCCCCTAAATTTCAGGCCTTGTGTCTCTAGTAAAAAAGATTAATTATTTATAATCTTGATTGTATTCATAATTACTGGTTTCTAATTTTGGCGCAAGGCAGTTGGTTGTAGTAATAGTTATTGTGATGAGATTGCATAGGCTTTACTTCACAGTAAGATTAAACATGTATCGATATGACTTCGTATATTCACAAAAAAAAAAATTACTTTATTTATTCATAGCACACTGTTAATTTCTTTAAAGGGAGTCCACTCTTCATTAATATTCTACGATTATTTCCCTTGTAGGTTTCATTCTACGTGCCTGTTCACACACATATGCACACACACCAGATAGATAAACAAGCACGCACAAACACATACACAACTGCGTGCACATTACGACTGAGAATCAAATTCAAGGAAAAAGCAAATACAAGAGAAAATATTCAACATAGGCGCAGGAGTGGCTGTGTGGTAAATAGATTGCTTACCAACCACATGGTTCCGGGTTCAGTCCCACTGCGTGGCACCTTGGTCAAGTGTCTTCTACTATAGCCTCGGGCCGATCAAAGCCTTGTGAGTGGATTTGGTAGACGGAAACTGAAAGAAGCCCGTCTTTTATATGTGTATATG
>NC_068984.1:50522984-50524200 GCF_001194135.2 Octopus bimaculoides | reverse complement strand
ATATTATTTTGCTTAAAAGAGTTCCAACACTGTCTGTTTTTTATGTTTTATTTATATTCCTGCAGAACTAATGTGGGGTATAGAATATGGAATATACAATATATAATATGATATACAATATACAATATAAAATAAAATAAAATAAAAATGGATGGCACCATGAAAGAAAGTATTGAATGTAGATGAAATATTGAGTGTTCAATATAAAGGATCAAATATATAAATATATAAATATAAATATATAAAGACGACTAGAGTTTCAGGGCTATTTCCCTTCGTGATGGCCGGTATGACAGACTTTAACATGTGTGTGTGTGTGTGTGTGCGTGCGCGCGCGCGCGCGTCTCTGTGTGTTTCTCCCCACCGCTTGACATCTGATGCTGTTGTATTTACGTTCCTCGTAACCTAGCGGTTCGGCAAAAAGAGACCGATAGAATAAGTACTAGGCTTACAAAGAATAAGTCCTGGGGTCGATTTGCTTGACTAAAAGGTGTTGCTCCAGCATGGCCGCAATCAAATGACTGAAAAAAATAAAAGAATAAATGAATAAGCAAAATAGCACCCTCGTTTCACCGGATGCTTTAAAGAAACAGATCATTCATCAAAACTATCTTCATTCCCAATGGCGGACTCGACGTAGCCTTCATCCACCGCAACTGTCCCCAACAAAGCCTTAGCGCTGTGGAGCTGCCAACCGATTTGTCCTTTCGATGGCGTCTCCAAGGTAACAGTTTAGAGAGTTAAAGCCAGGATATTATGAAGCTATAGGATGGGGTATATAGTCGTGAGAAGCCTCTTCCAGCCACTACGGGCCGCGAGAGCCATATAGAAGTACAGTTTCACTGAAACAAATATGCCTCATCCCGCTCTTGTCACACCTTACTCCAGGGTTTAATTACCATGTTCAGGTTCTCGTTGCTTCAGTCGAAACAGTACCATTGATGCTGAGGCCTGGTAGAAAAATGTGACATAGTACAAAATGATACTCATCGCTCCCGACTCGCAGGGCCATCAGAAACGACAAGGAACTTGGTGTATGTCACCCTTTCGGGGTCGATGAAATAAGTACCAGTTGAACACTGGAGTCGATGTAATTGACACATCTCCTCCCTCAAAATTGCTGCCCTTGTGACATTCTTCTTCTTCTTCTTCTTCTTCTTCTTCTTCTTCTTCTTCTTCTTCTTCTTCTTCTTCTTCTTCTTATTATTATTATTAT
>NC_068984.1:50520875-50522933 GCF_001194135.2 Octopus bimaculoides | reverse complement strand
ATTATATAAGGCGGCGAGCTGGCAGAATCGTTAGCACGCTGGACGAAATGCTTAGCAGGATTTCACCTGTCGCTACGCCCTGAGTTCAAATTCCGCCGAGGTCGACTTTGATTTTCATGCTTTCGAGGTCGATAAATTAAGTACCAGTCAAGTAATGGGGTCGATTTAATCGACTTAACCTCTCCCTCAAATTTCAGACCATGTGCCTATACTAGAAAGTATTATTATTATTATTATTATTATTATTATTATTATTGACTGAGAGAGCAGTACATGCTATCGAAGTGACACTGTGGTAAATATATGAAGCCCACTATACCCATCATGACTACCCGTCTGATAAGGATACCGTATGTGCGTGACATGGTGATCTCATATCAAGATAGACAGCGCATGACCTTGCAGGTGGGGCCTAGTTAGAATTTTCTTCAGGTCGAGTAGCCCATCCCATTCAAAAAAGTCCCTGTATAAGGGTTGTTTAAGGATGCTGAATGAAACACCCATGTTTCCAAGGGTGAATTATCCAAACCCCAGAGGATTCCTCTCAACACATGGCTATGATGCTCCACCGCTACTTCTGTTCATGATCAGAGATGCACATATTGTCAGCCACTAAGGGACATGCTCAATTACTAAAGGTCAAACAACTGACTAGCAAATCTTTTGTATTGAGCAGAATATTTGCTGTAGCTCATCTTTTATACCAAGACAGAACAACGTACATGATAACTTTTTCAATCAGTGCTGTATTGTAGTAAACAGACACAATTCAAAATGAAGTGCATTCAAAACAGACATAATTCAATAATGAAGTGCATTTGCATTATAACATAATGACGTCTGTTTTGACGGTCTTGTAGCAAATATAAGTAATATTTATTATCATTATGTCAAACAACCGTTGTAGCATGTAAGGACGTATTCAGTTATCAGTTGAAACCACCGTGAGAATCATTTCGATGCCTTTTTCGACTGGAAGAGTGAAGGCTATTTTGTATATCCTGTCTGCATATCCGTGTGCACATCCTGGTTGAATAGACTTATTCTCAGCATACAAATGTAAGCTGAAGAACATAGAAGAGGGTTTTCTCTTAGTGTAATACTACATCCATGGAATTTCTTTATTGACTGTAGATAGCTATCGCCTATTGAGACATTAATTTTCATTATGTTTGTTTTTCATGCCCATTTACGATAGTCATTTCTGCCAAATTCTACGCTACCGTTTTGTAAATTGTCAAAGTGATATTCATTCGTCTGACTCCCTCGTGGTAAATGAAATGAATTTTTATTATTATCGTTATTACGGGTGGTGGATTGACTGTATCATGCAAATGGCGGCCTAGGTCGAATTTGCCTTTCATCTTTTCGAGGTCAATAAAATATAATACCAGTCAAAGTACTGGGGTCTATGTAATCGACTTGTTCTACTCCTCAAAATTGCTGGTGTTGTTCCCAAAATTCGAAATCCTTAAAGACGTTGAGTTGGCAGAATCCTCGGACAATATTTTTAGCGGCATTTAAGGCAGCGAGCTGGCAGAATCGTTAGCACGCCGGGCGAAATGCTTAGCGGTGTTTCGTTTGTCGCTACGCTCTGAGTTCAAATTCCACCGAGGTCGACTTCGCTTTTCACTTTTTTGTAGTTGATTAAATAAGTACCAGTTACGCACTAGAGTCGATGTAATCGACTTAATCCTTTTGTCTGTCCTTGTTTGTCCCCTCTATGTTTAGCCCCCTGTGGGCAATAGAGAATTAAAAAAATTAACGGCATTTCTTCCGGCTCCTTATATTCTGAGTTCAAATTTTGTCGAAGTCGACTTTGCCTTTCAGCATTTCGGATTCGATAAAATATAAACCAGTTGAGCACTGAGGTTGACATTCTTTTCCTATCAAAATTTCTTGCCTTGTGCTAAAATTAGCAGCAAAAAAAAACTATTATTATTATTATTATTATTATTATTATTATTATTATTATTATTATTATTGCCTTTGCACTACTTCTAACGCTGGACATGTACTACGGTGTCAGCTGTTCACTACCAATGAATTAAGGTAACA
>NC_068984.1:50519607-50520865 GCF_001194135.2 Octopus bimaculoides | reverse complement strand
GTAACACCTCTTATTTTTCGAGTACCTTCCGGAGTATTCGAGTGGTTCCAAACAGTGCTGTTTTCTGCAAGTGTTCCACCCTTATTGCAGCCCCTATTTGTTCCATGTACTTCTCGAGATTTTTAATCACTGTTCGCAGGGTTCCGACAACTATTGGTACTACCACCACCTTTTTCATTGACCACAACTGCTTAACTTTTCTTTCTTCCTTATCGCATACCTTTTTGTCAGCTGGGCATGCTATATCTATGATCCAGCATAGTTTGTCTTCTTTCTCAGTTAAGACTATGTCTGGCTTCCTATTCTCTATCTCATGGTCGCACTGAATCATAAAATCTCACAGGATCTTTGCATTATCATTTTCGATGATGCCTTCTGGTTTGTGGTCGTATCAATTTTTTTGCTCTGTCAAGTCCATACTTGCTGCAAAGTGTTCAATGGACAAGCCTGGCTACATTGTCGTGGTGTCTCTTATATTCCTTCTGGGCTAGTGGCGTACATTGGCTGGTAATATGCCATACGGTTTCACCATTTTGTCCACAAATTCTGCACTTATCACTTTCTGATGTGTTGTCTATTTTGTATTTTATGTAGTTTGTTCTTAGTGCTTGCTCTTGGGCAGCACAGATTAGAGCCTCCGTTTCCGGTTTTAAATCACTTTTAGTCATCAACAGCCATCTTTTCTCTCTGTCTGTCTTATCTTCAACATCCCTATGAAATTGTCCATGCATTCTTTTCTTTACCCAGCTATTTTCAGTTTCATTCGTTTTCAATTGCTTGTATAGTGCTTTATCTTTGCAATCTTTCATCCTACACAAGCTTCACCTTCTTACTTCTAATAATAACGGTTCTGTGGAATTTTTTACATACCATGCTATGTTGTTTTCTTCTGCTCTAACGCTGCGTTCGCATCCAATAAGTCCTCTTTTTCTTGGTACATACAGTCTGCCTGTGTCACGTTTGTGGGTGGAGTGACCCATATCTAGTTAGCAACTTCCTTGTCTTTCTGTCTAAGCTATATAGTTCGTCTACTGTCCATGCGATTACCCCTGCTCCATGATAATAATAATAAGGCGTAGGAGTGGCTGTGTGGTAAGTAGCATGCTTACCAACCACATGGTTCTGGGTTCAGTCCCACTGCGTAGCACCTTGGGCAAGTGTCTTCTACTATAGCCTTGGGCCGACCAAAGCCTTGTGAGTGGATTTGGTAAACGGAAACTGAAAGAAGCCCGTCGTATATATGTATATATATATATAT
>NC_068984.1:50513783-50514823 GCF_001194135.2 Octopus bimaculoides | reverse complement strand
GTGTGTGTGTGTGTGTGTGTGTGTGTGTGTGTGTGTGTGTGTGTGTGTGTGTGTGTGTGTGTGAGCATGTGTCATAGTAGCAAGAAGTGACTGATGATTGTTATAGAACTCAATATTGAAGTATTTTTTACTGCCATGCTGTCATGTCTGTTCCTTCGACCTTCCTGTTCTCTTCACCTCTTTCTTTCTGGATCCGTCTGTCTGCCTTCTCCACTCTGTCTTTCTCTTTAACTGTCTCTCTCTCTCTCTCTCTCTCCCTCTTTCTTTCTCGCCTTGTCATTTTCTCTTTATCAAAAGGCGATATGTTCACTCAGTGATGTCATTGCATGAATATAAACACTGAAGCAAACAGTTATGAAAGCATAAACTACGAAGATGGAATATGAAGTCAACATGTTAAAAACAGATGACTTGACAAAAAGGTCAAGAGTTTAAAGTAGAGATGTTCACTCACCGAAACCACTTCTGGTATCATTGCCATAGTTACTACAAGAGAACGTGATGAGTGTCTCAAAGTGATCTCTTTTATCTTTTATTTTTACTTGTTTCAGTGTTTGAACTGTGGCCATGTTGGGGCACCACTTTGGGGTGTTTAGTCGAACAAATCAACCTTAATACTTATTTTAAAGTCAGGTCTTTACTCTATCGGAAACTTTTGCTGAACCGCTATGTAACGGAAGCGTAAACAAATCATACCGGTAGCCAAGCGGTAGTGGAGGACAAACACAAGCACACACACGAATATGTATGTATATATATATTTATATATATCGTGGAACTTCTCAGGAAGATTCAGCGTGACACAGAATATGACAAGGTTGGCACTTTGAAAATAGTAAGAAAGAGTGAGAGAAATTTGTGGTGAAAGAGTACAGCAGGGTTCGCCACCACCCCACTGTCGGACCCTCGTGGAGTTTTAGGTGCTTTTGTTCAATAAACACTCACAACGGCCGGTCTCGGAATCGAAACCGTGATCCTACGACCGCGAGTCCGCTGTCCTAACCATTGGGCCATTGCGCCTCCATATATATATATATATA
>NC_068984.1:50509061-50511791 GCF_001194135.2 Octopus bimaculoides | reverse complement strand
GGCACAGGACCTCACAAAACGTAAACAATGAAAAATACTAAATTCGAGGACATGGAATATGAACGTTTTTTTGCGAACGACGAAAGAAACAAATGGAAAACAAGACAAATAACACAAAGAAGGACCCTTCATTAGTTGTCGGTTGTTTTTCTATTCCGTATTTCGAGCAGTTCTCGACAAGATACACGTTCGATAAAACAGTTGCTCCCGCAAAGGAAATCAAATAAAATTTGGGATTTTGCGGAGGCTCAAAATTAGTGACAAAACAGGACATTGAAAATAAACAGGAAGGGCTGCTAAGCCTAAACGAGGTTGTGGTGGCGAACTCGAAGAAACAAGCTTAGACATCCGCTACTGTTAAAGTCTTGTGTAGAGGGAATTATGCTTGATAGACTGCTTTCGCATATTGTTGATGTTCTTCAGGAATCCCAGTGTAGCTTTAGAAGAGAAAGACGTACGATTGATATGATATTCCAGGTTAGGGAACATTAAGAAAACTGTACCGAAATAGAAGAGAAATATTTTAAGTGTTTGCCGACCTCGCAATGGCATTTAACACAGTAAAAAGAATCTCTTTGGAAAATGCTCAGGAAATTCAGATGTCCAAATAAGTTTGTGGAAATTCTTTGTCAATTCAATGACAACATGGAGGTCTGGGCGACTGTTGGTGAGAATGTATCTGTTCATATTGCCGTGAACAATGGTGTCAAACAAGGTAATATTCCAGCGCCAACGCTCTTTCACTGTATTTTACAATGATTCTTGTAATAGATTTTACTGAGTGTTCGTACGAAATATATGTCAGGTTTCATACATCTGGGAAACCTTTCAACATAAGCCGTTTCAATGCAAACTCTAAAGTCATGCCCTCGTTGCTAAGAGAATTTCTCCAAGCAGATGAATGTGATCACTTTGTTCACAATCAAGAAGAGATGCAACATATTATGGACTCCATTTCTAATGCTTGTTTTGCGCTAGACCTAAAGATAAGTCTTAAAAAGACTGTTGTCTTATAACAGCCTGCACAAGGCGAGCCGTACTTAGAACCAGATATCCAAATGTATCGTGAGAAGCTTCAAGCTGTGGACATTAGTACACCATTCAATTTCTACAATAAAATCTCAAAGAATCAGCAAAAACAGTGATGCTTTTAGAAAGATGTAAAAGAGCTTGTGACTCAACGTGGTATTGAGCCCCTTCCGTCTTCTAACAGACGATAGGATCACCAGCCCTAACGGCCTTATATATACCGGGTTCAGATTGCATCAATAACTAGCCTGAGGAGGCTCTTCCTGGGGCTAAAAATCGGTAGTAACACTGAATAACCATATTGATGTGGCGATAAACATTACATCTCAGTATAGTTGCTACTTCAATCTCTTACAGAGATTTTCTAACTACTTTGCATGTTGCAAGATCAGTGGCTGATTGTCGCTTACTTTTCTATATATTGCTAGCTGGAGCGAATTCCTGCTCTCTCTAGCGGCCGAGTGTTCACCACTGAAGATGGGAACAAATAGCCCCAAACCGTTCGGTTTGGTTATATCGTTGTCTGCTAGAAGATGACAGGAGTTCGCTTCCCTGCTTGCAATATATACCGGGTGCAGAATGTATCGATAACCAGCTGGAGGAGGATCTTCCTGGAGTCAAAAACGATACTAAAGTCGAATAGCCATATTGATGTAGCGAAGAACATTACTTCAATATAATTGTGTGTATGTATAAATGAGTGTGTGTGCGCGTACGCCAGTGTTGAATGGTGGCAGCTGATGAAGGAAATGTTCTTTATGTGGCCTGTGTGTTTTCTGTACTTGTTTATCATTTTGTCTACGTCTTCTTTGCAATGTCCTGTACCCAGATATGCATCTATATATACAGGTAGATGTATGTACATACATGTACGTATATATGCATATACTCATTTATTATTTGTATTATATATATATATATATATATATATATATATATACACGACTGTGTCCTGTTTGCCAAATATATATATATATATATGTATGTGTATATGTATATATGTATGCATATGTATATGATTTTGCTATGTACATGTATACAAAAAAATTTTCCTTTCATGTAAGCATTCATGACAGGTTGACTATGTATACTTTATTATGTGTGTGCAACCACGTGTGTTTCTATTATATGAATGTATGCCTGAATTTATATGTACATACAATTATGTAACACCCATTAATGTAAGTAGACATGAGTTTGGCATTTGTAGTGACGCTGTGATATGATCGACTACAAATTACTTCCAAACCGAAATATATAATCGTGTACTTATGTGTTTCTGTTGCTGAGTACTTTCGGCGAATCACTAGTCATATAATGATACTTACATATACATACAGACAAACCCATATAGTTATATATAGTTGAAATTTACACACCCCACACATCTTACCCGCAAACACCCCCACTCCCACGTACCCCACACTACCCTTACATCCTCACCCCAAACCCACACCCAACACTCACATCCCCACACCCCACCCTCGCATCTCCACACTGCCACACCACACACCACTGCGCCACATCATGCCACACAACACTACACACCACCATACCACACCACACCACCTCGCACACACTAGTACAGACCACTTCCTATCACCACGTCATCATCCACATACCCACACATTACAGACGCACGCGCACACACACACACACACACACACACACACACACACACACACACACACACACACACAC
>NC_068984.1:50507110-50508039 GCF_001194135.2 Octopus bimaculoides | reverse complement strand
TCTATGTATATATATATATATACATATACATATGCATATATGGGTAAAGGACGTCACCAACAGTAAACAACATGAAATACGAAAACAAATGAATTCAATACGCAAACGAGAGAAACAAATGGAAATGGAAAACAGGACAAGTAACACAAATTTACATTATCTACATTTGACGGATATTCGTCCTCATCTTGTTTGTGTTAACAACAAACAAGATGAGGACGAATATCCGTCAAATGTAGATAATGTAAATAATGTAAATAATTCCTCATCTCTTAAATATAGAACTGAAGTAACACAAAGAACGACACTTCATCAGATGTCGGCTGTCTATCTACTCCTCATTTCGAGTATTGAACCACAATATGAGTCTTCGAAAACAGTTGCTCCCACAAGTATCAAAATAAAATTTTGGATTTATGGAGGGTCAAAGTTGGGAACAAAAACAGGACGAGGAGACATACAAGGAAACAGAAGGAAAACAACCATGGAGGGTCGTTAGACCAGAACGATTGTAAAATAGCGAATGCTGGAGAAATATTTTCAACAGTAAACAACATGAAATATTCCAACGTTAGCTATTTTACACTCGTTCTGGTCTAAACGCCCCTCCATGTTGGTTTTCGTTCGGTTTCCTTGTATGTTTCCACTGTTCTGTTTTTTGCCCAGCTTTGACCTTCCATAAATTCCAAATTTTATTTTGGTACTTGTGGGAGCAACTGTCTTCGAAGACTCATATTGTGGTTCAATACTCGAAATGAGGAGTAGATAGACAGCCGACAACTGATGAAGAGTCGTTCTTTATGTTACTTGTCCTGTTTTCCACCCGTTTCTCTCGTTGTTTGCGTATTGAACTCATTTGTTTTCGTATTTCATGTTGTTTACTGTTGGTGACGTCCTTTACCCATATATGCATATGTATATGTATATAT
>NC_068984.1:50502434-50505459 GCF_001194135.2 Octopus bimaculoides | reverse complement strand
TCGCAACCGATGTTGGTGTGTTTACGTCCCCGTAACCTAGCAGTTCGTCAAAATTGACCGATTGAATGAGCACTAGACTTAGAAAGAATAAGTCCTAGGGTCGATTTGTTAGACTAAAGATGGTGCTCCAGCATGGCAAATAACTGAAACAAGTAAAAGAATACGTGTAAGCTGAAATAGAAATCTGAATACATGTATATATCAGCTACAACAGTGACTAGAAAAAACCACCTACTGTCATCTCAGCAGTGAAGAAAAGCACCGCAGAGCGCTGGCGTGGCTGGACCGTACCCACCCAAGACCCTGAAAACAACAATCAGGTGAAAGGAATGATTGCACATGCAATAGCGTAAGAACCACTTTGAAGAACCACATAGTAAAGTTCAACAAAAAGCTATATACATGCAGTTTCAAGGTGCAGCCATTAGTGTCGGTGTAGCTGGAGATGTGGCCGGCTTTTTCATGACCTAGTGTGACGGAAAACTTAAGCAATCCTTAGCAGAACAGTCTACAGCTCTTCTACTTTACAGTAGGTATGTAGATGATATTAATATCATAGTTAATGGTAATGTAGAAACTGAGAGGAACATAATGGAGAGCATCCAGGAAGTAGCTAACTCCATCCACCAAAGAATCAAGGTAACTACAGATTACCTCATTAGGCACTCCAACAATAGACATCCCGTCCTTGATACTGAACTTTGGTTAGAGTCTGTGAACAACAGTGTGAAGCTCCTCCACTCCTATTACATGAAAACCATAGCTTCGAAATCTGTTGTTCACAAGCTCTCAGCTTTGTCACACAACATGAAAATTAACATACTGATAGCAGACTTATGATAATGAACAACGTGTCCCCACTATGCAAACTCTATGAAACGAAAAAACATGTACAGAACTTCATGCACCGCATGCAATTGTCTGGATAAGATCAGAAAGATAGGTCTCAAGTATAAAGGGATGCTAGAAAGAAATTAGATAACATTATATGTAATGAAACTAATAGTACCTGCGAAAACTGGAATAGGATACAAAGAGCTTGTGACAAAGCAAACAGGGTGAAGACGTGGCATAAAACCGACAAATATCAAGGAGTGATATCTGTAGAGGCCACAGCCCATGGCGAACTAACCCGTAGACTTAGGAAAACTCTGAAGGAGACCAAACTCAACATTAAGATTGTTGAAAAGCCAGGGAACTCCATCAGATCACAACTATGTAGGACATACCTCTTTGAGAATACCATATGCACCAATGATAACTGCATGGTATGTAGGATTAGCCCTGGCATTAAATGTAGAACTAGATATGTAGTCTACAGCATAAGATGCATAGAAGTTGCTTGTAAAGACATGAATATGACATTATAGGAGAGACATCTAGGAGCATTACAGAAAGACTAAATAAACATTTGAGACAGTATGAAGACAAAAAACAGTCCTCCATACACTACCAACGTGCCAAGGACCAACATAGAAGCAACCTGGGTCATCCGCATTTTATCCAAGCACCCAAAGGATCCAAATACTCAGACAAATACAGGAGTACGTCCTCATAAATGAAACATCCCCAGAATTAAATAGGAAATATAAGTAGTAGATAATCATATTTCTTTACTAACAGTTTATACTTATATACAGGTAGAATAGTTAGTAGGCTGTTATGTAGATGTATGTATGTGTGTGTGTTTGTATACGTATATATATATGCACATTTATATAGGCAAATGAATATGAGTAAACATAGACATACTGACGGATAGGTAATATGAACAGACAAGCACACACACATACGCAAATGAAGACTGAAACACATGACCATATACACACACACTTCACTTCACACAAGGACACATATGGAGACACACGTCCACACATATGAAGATACACATCCATACATACAGAGACAGTACATAGTCACAAAAACCCATACACACACACAAACACACTCAGACATGCACACACAAGGAGACAGAGGTACACACGCACATGCAAACATACACACACATAAAAAAACACAGCCACGAACAAACACATGAATATGCGGAATACATACATACAAACGTACACACATACATACATACATACATACATATATAATACGTACACACACATACATACATGCATACACACACTTACAGGCATACATACATACATACATGCATGTGTATGCAAAACACACACTGACCCACATACATGCGCACAAACAAATAAAAAGAACGCAGCTCGGATAACGGACAGAGTCAACAACTGTTGTAAAGGCTGCAAGACGCAACGAAAAGTTTAGAAAAATAAATAAGTAAATGAGTGGAAATTTTACCGGTGAGTGTGTTAAATCTTAACGCACTGAAAGAGAATGACTCTCCCCTGACACAACAGAATATGCTTCGAAACACGGACTCACATAAAGAATCTTGCAAACCAAATCCAAAAAACGAAATACATATATATGAATATATGTATATCCCCACGCACAAACACATATGTATGTATGTGTATATACATACGCATAGATATATATGTATACCATCACCTATATAGGTGTGAATGTGTGTGTGTGTGTGTGTGTGTGTGTGTGTGTGTGTGTATGTTTCTGCGTGATCTGCGTTCTGCTATAGCACATTATGGGATTCTTTTCATTTCTTTCTCTTGTCTTTGAGCTTCTAGTTCGCCAATCAGTTTCTTCTACCTGTTCCATCGCTTTTCTGCTTTTTAAAATGTCGACCAATTTATTGTATCATGAAATGTTGCTGACTGAAATATTTAGGATAATAAACTACTACTACTACTACTACTACTACTACTACTACTACTACTACTACTACTACTACTACTACTACTACTACTGATAATAATAATAATAAGTGAAATTTTACAAGTAATACAAATGGAAGTTAAAAGCAACATGGTATCATCATTATCTTTTCAATTGCTAAAGATATTTGCGGAACAGGAAGCTACAGATTTAATTTGCCATATAAAGCAATATATATATATATATATATATATATATATATATATATATA
>NC_068984.1:50500126-50501987 GCF_001194135.2 Octopus bimaculoides | reverse complement strand
CACACACACACACACACACACACACACACACACACACACACACACACACACACTCACACACACACACACACACACACAGATGCGTGCGCACCCTCTAGCCTACAACCAAACACACGCACGCATAAAACAACATAGTAATGGTTTACTATAAACTATTAAGAGGCATGCTACAATTTCAACAATTCTGAATCCAATGAAATGCTTTTCCTCCATTGCTCTTCATGTGCAGAAATACCTGTGTAGCTAAAGCCAGTCCACAACCAATACGCTCATTATACGTTATCGTGGTCTTGTTCTATAACTTCTCGATGACCAAAGCATTGGAGACGAAACTGCAGAAATATCTGGACATGTCGAACTTATCAGACATGTCGAGCTGTAACTGCTCTCAATTTCCATCTCCCAACTTAATACCACTGATGGCTATTTTTTGCAGTGTTCTGAGTTGATGGAGTAGAATATGTGCTGCATAAATTGTGTTACTACGAGATGGTATCAAAAAGTTCCCGGACTTTTTTTATTTTTATTATTAGTTATTTTTTTTTTATTCAATATAACTAGTCCGGGCCCTTTTTTATACTCAAAGTGTGTTGCTCAGAATGTGTATTGTTCTATTTTGGATTGTGTTTACTTGAGTTTTGGTATCGTATTTGTGGTTGTGCTTATATTTTTGATCATACCCTACATCAATTATTATCGATGCTCATTTATTCTCATACACCATTTATTCTCATTCACATGTTTTCATCTGGATGGGATTGTATATTGAAAAAACAAAACAAAACAAAACAACTTTACTTTGTTCTGGGTGATGTTTTATTAGATAAAAAAAATTTCATTATATTTAACTGAGAGGATAAGTAATATTTTCCCTTTGTGATTATGATATGTAAGTGGTGCGATCTGATATCTTTATTATTCTGTCGAATCATGCGCTCTAGATTAAAGTAATCATTTCATTATTACATAGATTTAGAACGAGTTGCTGCCATTCATTTTCATTTATTTTATGTCTCTTTCAATATTTCATTTAGAAGTATAAACATATTGACCATCTTGAATAACTGGTGAAGTTATTGGATATAGCCTGTCTTCGCAAAGATTGGGCATTCAAAACTAAGCTGTTCAATTGTTCGTTTATGTTGAATTCTTCTTTGAAGTTGACATTAGCTTCTGTTATCTGTATTTGATACTGATCTTTGGTTGTTAAAATCAAACCTTCCATTTTTGTCTTTATCCAGAATTCTTAGCCTATTGGTTTTCATATTGATTTATTCCCACCGCCTTTGTCCAGTTTTGCATGATATCGTGAAAGACTTTTCTTTCCATTTCTTCACTAATATGTTTTAGAGAACTGGATTAAATATATTCTTCTTTTATTCTTTAAATATTTGAATGGTTTCTGTGAGTGGGCTGAAACCATTCCAATACTAAAACGTGCTGGGGTATCGCCTTTAAGGATTTCATTCACTCATATCGACCTCCTATTTGTTATATAGACATTCATGGAATATCTAACTTAAGCTTTGATGTAAAGGAACGCAACTCGAAAGACAGCATTTTTACAAATGCAGATACTTGCATAGATCTAAACTCACACACTCATACGGATATATCGATATTGATGCACGCACATCTATATACAAACAACTGCATATATTTATACATGTATATACATATATACATACACACACAAACAAAATACACACACAAACAAACAAACAAACAAACACACACACACACACACACACACACACACAGACACACACACACACATATATATATATGGTAATATATATAATACATAATTATACATATATCACTATAAAATCATACTGTGTGGAGTATGTTTATGTTATTT
>NC_068984.1:50497843-50500116 GCF_001194135.2 Octopus bimaculoides | reverse complement strand
AGAGTGTACACATATGCATACATGTACTTAGTTTAATATGTATGAATGTATGTATGTATGTATGTATGTATGTATGTATGTATGTATGTATGTATGTATGTGTGTATGTACGTATGTATTTATGTAAGTATGCCTGTGTGTATGTTTAAATTTATGTATATAATGAGCGAGAGAAGCCGCTCCGCTTTACTGCAAGTTTGATTGGTGTAAAGCGCCTACATCTTCAGGTATACGGAGCCAGAGTAGGGGAATTTAAAGATTGTTTCTGAGGGAAAATACTTAGGAGGCTCCAACGGTCAGTTCAGGTATGTGAATAGTTTGGAAAAATTGCTGTACTATATAATTTAATATATTCTATCTTGGAGTATATTCTCGTTCACGTTTTGTTGAAGGAACGTGTTCTACTAAATTAGAAGCTATTTGCTGCCAAAAACGTTTGCTATTGGGGTTCAGTATGTTGTGACGTATGAAGCGCTGGCATACATTGTGGATGCAGTATCTGCAGGGATTTCTGGAGATTGAGCAGGTCCGGTCTCTTTTTGACAAGCATGTTCTCCAACAACTTGTTTTTGTGGTGAACTACAATATTTCATCAAGTGAAGACTAAGATTGTGCTCTTGGCATCTTGAAGATTGTTAAGTACTAACAGTTCTTTCTCTTCCAGTAATGCAATACGGTTGGTCGGAAGTCTATTCTTGCAGAGAATTAATTGTGGGATATAGTGATATCATTCTCGGCACTTGGCATCGGCGAAAATCAACTTATACGTGTAGCTCGAAAACTTCCAGCAGCCCGAGCACTATGGAAAAACTGTACAAACTGGCAACGTCTACCAGATATATCTTCAGGAATATCTGTCCAAGATGCGTCCAGAGTGACGAAAACGTTTGGCACGCGCATTTTCAGTGTCCGACGTCTGAAATTAAGTCGAGCAGTAGTTGCCAAACATAAGCCAGATTCAGTTATTAGATGCGTATAATGCGAGGATCGTTTCACTATTTTCCTTTGGCCAGGATAGACAAGAAGTTTTCTATGTCTGGATGCTATGGTGAAAGAGCTTTTAAGGTACAAAAATAGAACTCACTGTAAATAAACACTTTTATTTGTCTTCATTTAATCTCTGACATTTCAAGCCTCAATAAGAGCGAAAGTGGAACTGTGACAAAGGCGTTTCTCCCGTTCAACTATGTTTACTGTAAAAGTTAGAGAGAGTGGTGAGTATCGCTCAAGTTAAAGGGCCTACATTTAACATTCAGCCATAGGTCGTAGAACATAACTGAGAGGGGCCA
This sequence comes from Octopus bimaculoides, assembly GCF_001194135.2. NCBI lineage: Eukaryota > Metazoa > Mollusca > Cephalopoda > Octopoda > Octopodidae > Octopus > Octopus bimaculoides. The sequence goes on along the minus strand of NC_068984.1, from coordinate 50,498,827 downwards.
TTTGCATTTGTAATTGAAAGTGGTCGTGCAGCTCTATTCCAAATTGATCTTTAGTGTCTGTCCCTCTCCCAATTGGGGTGGTTCATTTCATTTTACTTCTTTTCATGCTGTTATTTTTTTCATGCTTTAAATTATACTCGACTTTATGCATACTCCCTCACTTATTGTAATCAGTCTTTCTCTTTCTTATGGCCCAGCGGCCATCTTCCTCAGGGATCAAACTACTACTACTACTACTACTACTACTACTACTACTACTACTACTGCTGCTGCTGCTGCTGTTGCCGCTGCTGCTGCTGTTGCTGCTGCTGCTGCTGCTTTTGTTGCTGATATCGTTGTTTGCGGTACTGTTATTGCAATCGTCGTCATCCTCGTTCACGGCCTCTTTGTTTTACGGCAAAGGAAAACTAGTAAGCCTAAGCAGATAGAAAAAAGTAATACACTGCAGGAAGCCGAATTATTTTCAGGATGCTTTGAGGAAATTATATATGCGTGTGTGTGTGTGTATGTGTGCGTGCGACGCGTTTATGCATGCATGTATGCATGTATGTCTGCACGTATGCTATTCTTTAGTTGGTTTCAACCATGCTGAGACGTATATGTATAGGCACAACTATATATCTGCATTTGTCAACGTGTGAGTGAAAGGATATTGAAATATGTGTGCTTAGGTTCATGAACATGTGTATGTGTGTGTGTGTGTATATGTGTGTATGGGTGTGTGTGCGTGTGCTATGTATATGTGTGCGTGTGCTATGTATATGTATATGTGTGCACGCACACGCACACGCACACGCACACATATAGTGGAGGCGCATGGCTTAGTGTATTGGACTCATGATCGTAAATGCTACTCTCATCTCTGCTTCTTTCTCCTTTGTTATCTATATAATTAAAGACATACCAGCGAAAACCACGTTTCCCATTGTTATCATATCCATTTTCTTCTCCTATATATATATATATATATATATATATATATAT
>NC_068984.1:50485705-50496800 GCF_001194135.2 Octopus bimaculoides | reverse complement strand
AAACAGGAAGAAAGAGTGAGAGAAAGTTGTGGTGAAAGAGTACAGCAGGGTTCGCCACCATCCCCTGCCGGAACCTCGTGGAGTTTTAGGTGTTTTCGCTCAATAAACACTCACAACGCCCGGTCTGGGAATCGAAACTGCGGTCCTATGACCGCGAGTCCGCTGCCCTAACCACTGAGTCATTGCGCCTCCACTGAACAGTTTTTAGAATGTAATAAACTCCGCAAAATTTTTACTTATCGCTCAACCGTTTCTCTTTTCTTTGCACAGCAGAGCATTTTGTCCGACGCGCTTCATTATTTCTTTAGTAATGTTTCTGCTACACAGCTAAACACCTTTTGTAGATTTGTATAAGTCTTTTTTTATCGAGTCCAGAACGATGGATATCAAAGTTGACCTCGACAGGATTTGAACTTACAATATAAAAAGTTGGAACTAACACCGCAAACCTAATTTCCTGACGCTGTAAAGATTCTACCGAGGCTCTCCTTCCTTCGGTTTGTGTATCTTTGATTTATTTCACACAGCTATGCAACATTCGAGATTTGTATAAGTCTATTTTATAGGTCCCACACGGATGGACAGGAAAGTCGACATTGGTGAAATTTAAACAGTGCTGCTATGTATTTTACTCCCCCGCACACCAGCGCAGTAACCATTAAAGCAGAAAGAGTTAAGTAACTTGGACAAAGATAATTGAAGGGAAGTGATAACAAACTCATACTTGATACTTCAATTCGACCAGCTCTTCTGCTTTTTCTGTAAGACCATAGTAATTCACTTACAGACATTTTGTTTAGTTTTCGTCGTCACCCTCTTTCAATATATTTAGCATTTTACCCTCTACTTTCGTTAACTCATTCTGTTGATAATGTGTTGATTCTTCATGCAGAATCATATTAACGCTTAACATCGATCTTATCTGATATTCTATCAGAAAATTACCATATTAAGTGTTTCTTAAGAAAAATTCTTTACAGGGTTTAAAGGAAGGAAGGAGAGAGAGAGAGAGAGGGAGAGAGAGAGAGAGAGAGAGCGAGAGAGCGAGAGAGAGAGAGAGGGAGAGAGAGAGAGAGAGAGAGCGAGAGAGCGAGAGAGAGAGAGAGAGAGAGAGAAACAGAGAGACGAGAGAGAAAGAGGAAGAGGGGAGAGAGGAAGAAGAAGAAAGAGAGGAAGGTCGTACGTTGTAAGGTTCATACATTGTTTCCCCAAATGATTTGTAACGTAAACATATGGAAACAGCTATAACTGGATTATCAGGAAATGTAAGTTTAAGGTGAGAGATGTCAGTTATTACATCGCAGAAGGGTATAAAGTGGCAGTCGCAACGTGATAAACTTTAATATATGCATATTTGATTTTCTCACTGTTGCGTTATTTATGACTTGATAAGGCGAAATTCAAAATTGCTCCTCTGATGTGTAATAATTGATTCTTTGTACTGTTGAGAGAGAATCTCTCGGACTTTACTTCTCTCTTTTTCTCTTTCATTCTCTCTCTCTCCTTCAATCCCTCCCACTATACATATATAATATGCGAACACACACGAATAACCACATGTAGGAGGTGTGGATGTCAGGATGAACATACATTTAACAGAAATTCTACTAATTCCTTTTCAAGACAACTCGGCTGCTATTGGCACCATTTGTTAACCAGCTCTCACCTGAGGTTACACGAACTCTCATGCGACAAGGCGTTATCTCACTGGCATTGCTATAGGAAGTTCCTGTTAAACTAGGTTGAAAGTAGCTGACAAGTTTGAAACTCTTGTTGAAATTCTTTAAGGCTTATCACTCGACATGTGTGAGGATTAAATTTCCAGCTGACTGCAGGAAACCTAGCCACAAGTAGTCAAGTTTCAATAGACAGGAAAACAATATCCACCAAATTAGAAGTGGAACGGTAAACTCATTGGAAAGACATTTGTTGAAATCATAGTGACCGAAAGAGAAAATGGTCGTAAGTCATACTACCAGAAGGAAGCATACAAACACTTTTGATATTTAATATTGATTATATATTTCTAAAATGAGAGCAAATATAATTATAAGAAATATTTACAATATTGCATTGTTCATTTATATCCAAGAGTATATTCAATAGTACGAAGGTAATCCCGAATGTTTCTATTTGCATTGTCTAACACCAATTCAACAGAACTGTTTTTGAGGAAATACCACCTTCAAAGCACCTACGTAAAACGGGCACACCATGGAATAACTGACTATATGATATAATGTCTAACATGGAACAAACATTTGAATGTGATCTGACGAAAGAACCAATGCCATGTTTCGAAATCACTATTGATCCTCCACTGGGATGGGCATATATTACATATTCCACGCAAGCGGTTTGAATAGTTCTTTGCTACATTGTTCACGACACCTTTTAAAGGATATTTGAGTAATAGTTAGCACCGTTTGACAAAGTTTCAGTCCTTTAATGAAAAGCATCCGGGACATGGTCTGGTAGAACAAATAAAAGCACATTCACAGCGTTGCAAGAAAATAAAAATGTTTTTATCATTATTCTACTGAATCACAAGATTTACAATATTTACATTATTTACATTTAAATAATGTAAATAATTCCTCATCTCTTAAATATAGAACAAGATTTACAATGTTTCTCACACCGATTACAGAGGAGAAAGAAACAAAAGTGACTATAAATATTAGCAATAAACGCGCGAATGAAAAAGCTGCGAAGAGCCAGATCGTAATCAATGCTGATATTAGTGATGTAAAAGGTGTAAAATTTATCTGATCCGGGTGAGGAGAAACTGAGCTTATTATTAGTTATATTGTGAAAGTGTCGAGCTGGCAGAGTCGTTAGCACGCGGCGCAAAAGGCTTAGCGGCATATTAGTTCCTCTTTATGCTATCAGTTCAAATTTCGCTGAGGTCGACTTTGCATTTCATCCTTTCAAGATAGATAAAATATATACCATTTAAACACTGGGGACGATGTAATCGACTTGTCCTCCACCCCCAAAATTGCTGGCTTTGTGCCCAAATTTGAAATCCGTATTAGTTTGTTTGTAATTTAGACTATGGTTAGCGAACTTTTCCAGGTCAATAGTGCAAAGTTATTCCATTTTCCAGAAATAAATACTTAGAGTTAGCGAATATTTGTCAATTTTTCCCCTGAAGAGATTTTTACCTTTTAAATGCATAAAGCAATCTTAATTGCAAAATATGAACGACGGTAAAAAATTAAAACGTACGTAGGCGATATGAAATTGATTATTATATAAATAGATATTTTCTGTGTTCAAACTCTCTATTTTCTTTATATATGTATGTATGTATGCATGCATGTATGCATGTATGTATGTATGTATGTATGTATGTATGTATGTATGTATGCATATATGTATGTATGTATGAATGCATATATGTTTATGTATGCATGCATACACATACACTTATATATACATATGCATCTATTTATCTATATGTACAAATGCACAGATATATTCATGTGTGTATCTGTCTATCCACACACACACACACACACACAAATACACATTTGATTTTCGGTCTACACAGCTCACAGATGGCACGGTTTCACTTTAGCACACCTTGTCTCTACATTTCAATTTGTTAATCTTTACCTGTGTAAATTCTTCACGTCCACGTTTTCGCTTCGCTTTTTCATTCTTCTTTTAATTGTATTTTCACTCATTATTTTAATTTTCATACTGAATAAAGCACACTCTAGCCTAAAGCTTTGTTCAGAAGTATTCTTTATATATTGTGAAATGGCGATTCGAATATATTAGTTAATTGTTAAACCAATCTCTATAATTCAGTCAGATTTCACATTTATCTGCAAACCCCACCTCACAATGTTATTCTAATTCCAATACTCACTGATTATGGTTTTGTCTATGAAATTGGAATCACACCAAGAATTCCTCGGTGATAAAGTAGAATGAAAAGTAGTCTTTGAAGTCTAATTGATTACCACCATAGGGCTTGAAAGTTAGGTTTCGCTCTGCTGATAAGTCGATCCACGTATTTATGAGACTGCATTGCGAAAACGGACCATATTTATTTATACATTTAGCTATTTATTTATTTCTCTTTTCATTTATTTATTTATTTACGATCGTGTTTATGAAATTGTTGGTATTAATGAGAGTGATGACAATGACAATCGCGATGGAAGTGCTGTTGATGATGATGATGATGATGATGATGATGATGACGACGATGAGGATGATGATCATGATGATGATGGCAATGATGACGCTGATGGTGACAATGATGAAAGTGATGATAATGATGTTGAAAGACTGCGACAAAATGATTACTACTGCAGCTGGTGTTTACAGTACTGAATCTTAGGATGTAATGGCGGGTGAGTGAACGGGGTTGTGCGGAATGCGAAGATAAGTGAGAAGATAAGAACAGAGGCCGTGAAGGTGGGAGATGTTGTAGGGGCAGAAAGAGAAGAAACGATAATAATAATAATAATAATAATAATAATAATAATAATAATAATAATAATAATAATAATAATAATAATAATTATAATAATAATAATAATAATAATAATAATAATAACAATATCAATAATAATAATAGTAATGATAATAATAATAATAATAATAATAATAATAATAATAATAATAATAATAATAATAATGATGATGATGATGATGATGATGATGATGATGCTGATAATTAGATGAAGAAGGAGGAAGAGAAGTAAAAGAAGAAAGAAAGTGAAGAAGGAAAAAGAAAGGAAAGAAAACCTTATTGTGTATTGCTACTATTTTCTCAATCCAGTTTGAGTACAGTGTCACAATATATGTATTCGTCTGGTAATATAAGCAACATAGTGATAATAAATGATGTTAGGTTTTAGAAACTGTAGACTTATAGTTCTTACCGGCCCTTTTATATGTTATTTGCATTTCTTGTTGGTATGTTACAATCGAATGAGTTTGAGCGTAGGGAGTGAGAAGAGGTGAAGTGTAACGTTTCAGGTAGGACCCATTTTTCAAAGAACTCGCTACACTCTCAGAGTTTATTGCCAGACGGCTGATATCTTCTGGCAATAAACTCCAAAAAAAGCAGCAGCTCTCCATGTATCTTTTTTTAAAGATATGCACTGATATATTCACTGTACATAAGGTACTCTACAATAATATACAATATAATTGATAATCCTTTATCCGAACCTCCAAAATCCGAAAACATCCAAACTCCAAAAGACTTGTTAATGCTGACGTGACTCGTCACAAATGGAAAATTCCACAAAGTGCTGGGAAGATTATTCCAAGTACAACTCTTGTGTGTCGATTCTCTGACCTGACATTGATATTTTATTTAGTGTTTGCATTTATGTTCAACTAAGTGATCATGCTTTTAGGGTTTTTTGTACATTAACATCCCAATTTTATCACCATGTATGAGACCAACATCAACATTTGTACTTTATCTTAAAAGTAAAATTCTGAGTTCTTAAGCTTTCATTTTACCAGTAATCATGTTCAATGCTTTGTTTCAATACCTTACATAGAACCTAATACCTGGTTTATAAAAATTACAGTACAAATGATGTACGTGTACTGTAACCTTTTAAATAAAAACATAACATCGTAGGTGGAAATTGATACCTTAAGATATTTGGATAAAATTATATTCGGGGTCTATGTATAAGCTATATTATAAAATGTAAATCGATATTATGTTTAGACTTTGGTTCCATATCCTAACTCTCCCAATTTACAGACGCAAATCCGAAATCCGAAAAACCCGAATCACTTTCGGATAAGGAATTCTCAACTGCATTAAATATGGCTAAAATGACTTTACTTGACAACATACTAGCTCTGTTTTCACACCACTATCCCAGAAAAAGCTTGCTAAGCGAGCACAATATGGGAATCTTTGCTCACTGCCTATAGATTGACATATAAGAATGAGTGAGGTAACACATACAAATTGTAGAATCATCAATCGAAACTTCACCTTTAATATTCTGTATAAAAGATAAGTAAACGTAGCGACGCCGCTCTCTTTAGATACTTAAGCTTACCAGCTCAGGTGACTGATACAGTCCGTCGAAACGAAATATAACCATCAGACCAAATTAAGTAACTTAAACTGTTTCGTATCCTCTCTGCTTTTAGCGGTGCGGATCAACTTTATCGTTCATTCTTTCAGCGTTATATTAATGAATGCTAGCATTAATCATTGATATAAATTCAATAAAATATTCATTCATCAGGGTGGTGGATCGCAGAATCGGCACAGATACCTTAAAGCCGTTTGTTACATTGATTTGCATTCCAATTTGAATCCCAACCAGTGTGCTTTCATTTTATTCTTCCGCGGTCGATAATTAAGTACCAAACAAGTACCAAGCAAGTACCAAATACGACATCATGGATTATTCACCTAAAGAAAATACATCCAACATGATCATATTTCAAGGACAGACAGTGAAAAAATAAAAGTATATGTGACCTTTTGTTGAAGCATACATTTAAATCTAGAGTGTCTAGACTCTACACAAATATAGATATTTTCCTTAGAGAATCATTCAACGTACGTTGTCAGATATTGAGCCAAAGAGTAAGTGCTTTCTGTTAATCAAATTTAATGTTCTATCGGCAATCAATGCAGACAGTGTAATGTTGGAAACGCATTTTCAGAAATCAAATTCAACGAGTGCCGCCAGGAAAAGAAGTATTATAGTATGTATACCCTTATACCTTTACTCTATAAGCTAGGTTCCTCTTTGTTGTTCAACTTCTTACGCTGTACTAGAATTAGTTAAACAAACTATGGAATAATAGCGTTTTATATACATGCTTATACAAACATACATACATACATACATACATACATACATACATACATGCATACATACATACATACAAGAATGAAATCACCAAATTGGCAGAAAGCTATACAAACTGTGTACAAGCTGCCCCAACCAATTCTTCTAGGAACATTGCGAGTGTAACAACAGAATGAATGATGAACTGTCTGATGGGAAAGATGGTATGCCGAACAACAAAAAAGCAGCTGGAATTAAAGGCAACATATTCAGCTGATATAAGAATGGCATCAGTACCCCACAGCCAAAATATGTGTACCAGCGGTCTTACTATCTGTCGTGTCCCACACAGAGAATGCTACAAATACCTAGGCATTGATGCAAACCTATCAGGTGAAAGAGCTGTGAATAAAGATACAAAGACCCGAGAATATACCAGACTTAAAAAAATATGTCAGTCGGAGCTCCCCACTTACAACAAGATAATGTTCCACAATGCATTTGAAACAGCAGTGCTAATTCCAACATTTGGGACACTTGACTGGTCTGTATAGGAAATCTGCTCCATAGTCGTTAAACTCGCAAAATACTGACATGAGCAGGAAACTCCCACAGAAGCAATGATATCGACAGACTCTACCTAAAAGGTGATGTAGGAAGTAGAGATTGAGATCAGTGAAGAAAGCCGTCGAATGTCGTATAGTCTCACTCAGACAGCACTTGCTAAACAGCCACAGCAAAAACACACAAATTTAGAAGAAGAAGAGAACATGTGTTGGTAGTAAACTCCTCAGGAAGCGGTCTCTCTCTCTCTCTGATGAACTCCCATACACTCCATAACTGCCGCACTGACATGCCTAAAATAAGATCTGGATGTCAAAACGCTCAGTATACCAAAAAGACTATGCATTGATATATTCCTCCATGAAGACATCACGCATATGATTAGCAGCTGCCACAAAATGTCATCAAACTACCACCTTCCAATGCAAAACGACGTTGTCGCAAAAACAATCTACAGCACCATTCGGAAAAAAAAACTCTCCTTGAATCTTGTGACTGCCATCAACATATGGCCTGTTGCTGTAATCTGTTATAGTGCACCCGTCATGATATGGACACAAGCAGAGATCGACCAACTTGATCGCCCTACCCGAAAGACAATGACAATGCAGAGTGCCCTCCACCCTAAAGAAAATGTACACAGCCTCTACATGAAGAGAAGTAAGGGTGGAACTGGGCTGATTAGCGTACGGGAGTGCATCAATAACGAAAGAAGGAACATAGCAGAGTATTTGGTAAACAGCAAAGAAGACCTGCTACGGTATGCTGCTAGTGCAGAAGGAGTTAACAAAAATGAGCTTGAGAATGCTCATGAATTCCGAACAAGAACAGTCAACGAGAGAGAAGAAGCCCTACTCCGTATGGAATTACATGGTCAGTTCCACCGTGAAACCAACAAATTAAAAGACCAGGGAGCGTCATAGAGGTGGCTCCAGAAGGGTGACTTAAAAAAGAATGCGGCTAAGGATCAGGCATTGAATAACAACTCAGGGAAAAAGAATATATACCACACAAGTGCATGGGATCTCTGCAAAATTTGTGGAAAGAGAGTCGAAAGTGTGACTCACATTGTTAGTGCTCGTGAAGTCTTGCGCAGAAAGAGTAAAAGCGGAGACACGACAAAGTAGCCCAAATCCTCCACTGGCTACTATACCGTAAGTATGGATATGAGGTCGTGGGTGCCGGAAAAGGTAACAGACGAAGAATGGAATGCAAAAATTCGCTGGGACTTTGATTTCTAGACAGACAAACTGTTAGAGCACCGAACGCCGGATATAGTAACCTTTAGGAGGGACAAACAAGAGTGCCTAATAATCGACGTAGCAGTGCCAGAAGATCTACATATCATGAACGAAAGAGGAAAAGTTGATAAATATGAAGACTTGAGAATTGAGATCGCTAAGATGTGGCAGCTACGAGAGTCGAACATAGAGGTTATCCTTATTGTCATCGAAGCATTGGATTCAATACCACCCAATCTGAAAAAAATCTGAAAACCTTAGAGATACCCTACAATCTAGATGTATTGCGAAAGTCGGCATTACTTGGAGTGGAATTTGGTTTGGAAATGTTCGTAAACAGGAGCGTAGGAGAACGGTGAGCGGTCGCTAGCCTGGGCCCAATACAGTACAAGGTCCACAATTGTTGAAATGTTTTAAGGTGAAATGTCACATGCTCTCCCATTAGATCGAAATCTGAATCAATGCTGTAGAAGAGGCGAAGCCGAATGAATTCAGAGAATGGCATAGCAAATTTAATGTTTAAGATGAGAGAAAGAATAGTGCAGGTAGGAATAGGAGTTAGTAAGCTTGTAACAGACAGAAGTGGACAAGTGAATGTTGCTGATTGTGACGAAAATATCGAGAAAATAAATGGGTATGGCTGATACGACCATTATCTTGCTGATTGTTTTCGGGAGCACAATCAAAGCACATTACTACACATGCCAGACCAATCTCTCACAACCCATTCGAACGCAACGGACCATTCCAGTATCCATTTATCAGCGTGAAGCATCTCCGCACCGTATGGATCTGTAAACTCAAGGAAACGGAAGGAAGGCTTGGTATTCGAACACGGTACCATGGTAATGGCAGGTTTAAAGTAAACACTCTTCTCCCACACGCCTATCATCTCTTTCATTCTTCCACACTCTCACCTGCTTTCTCTCTCTCTCTTTCTTTCTCTCTCTCTCTTTCTTTCTCTCTCTCTCTCTCTCTATCTCTCATTCCTGCTACTTCCTTTCTACGTATGAAGCTCCCGTATTCAAATATATAGAGGAGATTTTATTTGCCTTCTGTTAACTTTTCCTTGAAAAACTTTGTTCGAAACATTGGATACTCCATTCTTCACATACATACATACATGTATACACACACAAGCTCACCCCACCATCCTATATATATATATATGTCAATGTGTGCCTTTGTGTACGTGCCTCCACTTCATGAACACACGACTTTTGAAGCTGATATACCTGTTTACTCAAAGCTTTTCTTCAAGACATAACGCTTTGCTACATAATATCTTTTCCTTTTTAATTTCTGAAGCAAATCAATTTCGGCTTCCACATTCTATCTATTTCTTTATCTTTGATTGTATATAAACTAAACAACATATCTTCCACTTATATCAATTTTTAGGTACAGAGTATATCTTTAGAATCTGTTTAGTTTTTACTGCCGCCGGCGAATAAATTAGCCCAATCGGTATTAGCCAGATTTAATATAAAAACATTTGCATTATATTAATAAAAAATTATATTATTACTTAAAACTTTTAATTCTATATCACTTACTATAATATGAACATAAGTCTAAAATTTATTGGCATAAATATGCGTAAATGTTGTTAACTAATGTAATTTTCGAAGTCTTAATTTTTTTATTAATGTAAAACCAATTTGGTAAGTGAGATGTTAACATCTCTCGTTTGCAATATCTATTTGATATTCACGCAAAACTCCATACAAAAATAAGAGTTACATAATTTACAACAGCTGAATGAAATCCTAGAAATAGATTAACGCAATTTTATGGAACTAGTATTTCAATAGAGCGAATGGTGAATGATTACTAACTTTATCGTTCCGGTTCCTTGATTGCATACATACGTAGATACATAATTACATGTATACTTACTTACATCCACACATCTTCTTCCATCTCCCCCCCCCTCTCTCACTTTCCTTCTTTCACTCTCTCTCACACTCCCTTTCTCTCGTTTTCTCTCGTTCGGTATATATATATATATAAAACAGAGATGTCTGTGTATTCGCTTTTCACGTGAAATCGACTTCACCAAATGCTTCCATACTTGTGAGGCATGAATAATTTGACCTCGGATAAATGTTAGGCTCTTCATTTGATTTTTTTATTAAAAATAAATAATATTGCTTTATATTTAAGATTCACTTCTTTAAAAAGGTTCCTCAATGTCAACTTCCGGTATTGACGTAACAACGGCACAAAGCTTCACTCTCTATTGTGACGTTTTTATACCAAATGCTTACATACTTGTGATGAAATGTCAACTTCCGGTATTGACGTAGCGTGCATGTAGTATTTACTTTCTCTCTCTCTCTTTCATATACACACATACGCACACACTCACACACAAAGATCTATGCATATTTATGCATGTACGTATACATGACCTCTCTCTCTCTCACTCTCTCTCTCTCACTCTCTCTCTCTCACTCTCTCTCTCTCACTCTCTCTCTCTCACTC
>NC_068984.1:50483693-50484389 GCF_001194135.2 Octopus bimaculoides | reverse complement strand
TGTGTGTGTGTGTGTGTGTGTGTGTGTGTGTGTGTGTGTGTGTGTGTGTGTGTGTCTGTCTGTGTTTGTGTGTTTGTGTGTACTGATACATGCCCCACCAATCGACTTTTGCGATATCTTTTCAGCTGAGAATTATTGTTCGACGTGAAAAGAAGTACATCTCATGACATATAATCGTTCAACATCTTATCAGCTAGGATAGGCGATTTCACACACGTGCATACACATCTACACAAAAATCTATACGTGCATTTATAAATTTTTGTGCATATTAATATATATAATCATGCTATAATAAAACATATCACATGGAACTAAAAATGTATCAAAATATGTGTGTATGTATGCATGTATGTATGCATGTATGTATGTATGTATGTATGTATGTATGTATGTATGTATGTATGTATGTATATATATATATATATATATATATAAGCATGCACAGGCATGCCTGTGAGGTAAGAAGCTTGCTTCGCAACCACATGGTTGCGGGTTCAGTCCCACTGCGTGGCACCTTGGGCAACTGTCTTCTAGTATAGCCTCGGGCCGACCAAAGCCTTGTGAGTGGATCTGGTAGACGGAAACTGAAAGAAGCCCGTCGTATATATATATATATATATATATATATATATGTATGTATGCATTTGTGTATGTGTCTGTGTTTGTTCCCTTACAACCGATATTAGTGCATTT
>NC_068984.1:50479283-50480158 GCF_001194135.2 Octopus bimaculoides | reverse complement strand
AATACATATAAATAAAAATCACAGAACCAGAGCAACATCAAATATTTCATTCTCTAAAAGTCACTCACCTCGTCTATTTAATTCATATAACCCATTAATGAAGCAATAATATCATTATGTTGAAAAACAGGAAATAGAACTGTTTTCTCTCATTCTGGAAGCAAATACTTCATTATTAGTATTTTGGCAGTCACTACAAAAGAAGTTGACTTCCTGGTGGATATCTCTTGAAAATTAGATCAAATATTTCGGTTTACATTTTCCTTAGCGCAAGTATGTTTATTACGATTAATGCAGACTTTTAGTTTTTGTTGTTGCTGCTGTTGCAGATGATGATGATGACGGGGAGGATATGCGACCAACGTTAATGATGTTTGGTGATAGCAGCATAGGCAACGTCGATATCTAATTTAATCTGTGTGTGTGTGTGTGTGTGTGTGTGTGTGTGTGTGTGTATGCGCGCGCGCGTGTATGTGTGTAATATAATACAATATATAATGTATGTACATATATATATATATACAAGTATGTGTGCATGTATATATGAATGTACGTATATTAAATATATATGCTATATTTAATAGATATATGCTTATGCAATCTATATACGTGCATGTATATATATATATATATATATTTATTTTTTTATTTATTTATTTATGTGTTTCAGCCAAGTGGCTGCGGTCATGCTGGTGCACCACCGTGATTTTCACGTTCCTTGCATGGCTCTTCTCCCCCACCTGACATGGTCCAATCAAGAGTTTTGATGGCACATCTGGTGTATAAGAGAATTTGACACAGCTGCCCTAAACTGCGTCTCATTACGAGCCATTGGTTCGTCTGGTATCGTGGAGAGGAAAGCGTCAAGTTTTGTC
>NC_068984.1:50477229-50478257 GCF_001194135.2 Octopus bimaculoides | reverse complement strand
TATATATATATATATATATATATATATATGTATATATATATATTTTGTCACAAATCTATACTCGCGGTGTATGAGAAATTCTTATAATAAGGTCAATGTTTTTTAAGATCGAGAAATGATTAAAGAATGTTTTATTGCAGGAGAGTGGATGATATTATATGGAGTTTATGAGATTTTACAAAAGTAATAGAAGTGAAGTAGGAACAAAAACAAGCAACTGTACTCGGTGGAATATTTATTTAGTACATAGGTTCAAATCTTAGCTACGGATACGGAACATATCGAACACATACGCGCATACATTATATTCATTGACTATATTCGGAGTTATGTGCAAAGAGGGAGGCTTGTATCAATTTTTTTTTCCATATACACAGATATATGTGCAGACTTCGAAGCTTGATAAACATGTACTATACTAAAAGTTAATGAGTAATCCTTCAATTTAAAGTGAAATTAAAAAATATATATATAACTTGGTATACCAACAAACATTTAGGATGCTATATCACCAGAAACAATGAAAAGGTCACCCTAAGAAAGAATCATTCAGTCAATAAACCCAAAGAGCTGATGGCTGTAATGGCAGTACCGGATGACCTGTTGATTTCAGAACTTATTGAAGATAGTTGTGCCTCAAATGAGATCAAACAAAAGAACGTGCTACCCAACCATGAAATCTGCTGAATGAATAACAATATAAATCCAATACCACCACATTCCCGTATAACTACCATGCCTTCCTCTCTTTCCATTACTTCCCCTCTTCTCCACCAAATACACACAGAAATACCCACAATGCTCACTCAACTTTCATAGTGGTCAAAAGGGATAAACATCCCTCTGCTGAACATCCGTTAATGTTATATCTGAAGAAACGAATCCATGAAGATGATCAACCCAATGGCCATGGATACTGCGGACTACACTGTAATCATTCCGGGTATACGACTGTGATCTTAGGAGACACGTGATTTGTGGAAACGCGCATTAAATATTTTTATATGTATATATATATATATATATAT
>NC_068984.1:50475590-50476878 GCF_001194135.2 Octopus bimaculoides | reverse complement strand
ACATACACACATACATACATTTACATACATACATAGATAAATACATACTTACATACATACATACATACATACTTACATACACACATACATACATTTACATACATACATAGATAAATACATACTTACGTACATACATACATACATACATACATACATACATACATACATACATACGTACATACATACATATACGCACTCGAAATCTGCGGAAAAGGGAATCTCTATGGAAAACCACTCCAAAAGATACAGCTTCTGCACTTAGATTATAGGTTCACGTTTATTCCTCTGCTTACTGATGCACTTGGTTTGTTGGTAAATGATTAACCGGCAATCACGAAAAGTTTGGCATTCTGGAAAAGCAAAGTATATTCTATCACGAACTCTACAAATACAAGCTGTAAACAGAATAGTATAAATTATGTAAGAGTTTTTGGGCGATAAGACTTACATGTTACATGCAACTCTTATCGTTGTTATTCGAATTCTATCGAAAGAATTTTGCTTCTTTGTTAGCATCTAGCTTCTTTCTTAAAGGAATAAATCAGATAATTAAAAACTAAATAAAGTATCCATGTTTTCGAAAGAAAAAAAAACAACAAACAAACTAATATGTGTAGAACATTTTAAAAAGTCTCTTTTTAAAGTCCATAAAATTAGCATAGACCATCATTAATATAAGTTTATATGGCACGCACAGAAATTTACGCATGCATTGGCGAATACAAGCATACATTCATATAGGCATATAAAAAATAAAGTAATCACACAATCTCTTGTGCTAAAAGAGATATTTATCACAGCAATTTCTGATTGCAAGTACATACACATGCGCACACACACGCACACACACACACGCATACACAAATGCTCACACACATACACACACACACTGACACACACATTCCCATGCACTGCTGTATTCACACATGCCTGCAACTGTCCTGACCCGCAAGAACACACATACAGCGCGAAATGTTTTGCATACCAACGAAAGGTTATACATGAGTATGTTTATTTGAGAGTCAGAATGGTACCAACGTTGACAGGAAGTGTAATATCTCTGACCGCAAACCACTTTCATACTTTGATTTACCAACCATAGGCGCAGGAGTGGCTCTGTGGTAAGTAGCTTGCTTACCAACCACATGGTTCCGGGTTCAGTCCCACTGCGTGGCACCTTGGGCAAGTGTCTTCTTCTTCGACCAAAGCCTTGTGAGTGGATTTGGTAGACGGAAACTGAAAGAAGCCCGTCGTATATATATGTATATATATATATATATATATATAT
>NC_068984.1:50471359-50475067 GCF_001194135.2 Octopus bimaculoides | reverse complement strand
TTTATTTAGTGTTTATTTAGTGTGTTTTCTACCGAAACACTTTAAAACTTTGTATACTTGTATATTTTGTCTTATAGAACAGAGAAAATATTTTATATTCGAAGTTATTTCATGTTAAAAGTTGTCGTATTTTGGTAATTTCAACCAATCACTGACGTCTATTGAGGTGAAAACAATTACTGCTGTGGATTGTCAACAACACGTTGTGACGGTGTAATGGGATCTTTCTCCTTGAATAAAATTAGTGCCGTTGTTTGTCAACAACAACTATCGGCGGTATTGTTATTTATGACATCGTTCGTACGTTTGTACTGATTTTAGCTTTAGGGTTTTAGTGTTAGGGTTCGGGTTTTAGAGTTAGTGTTAGGGTTAGGGTATTTTTGCCAAATTTGGTGAAAAATTTGTGGTGGTGTATTTATATTCGACGGGCTTCGTTCAGCTTCCGCTCGTCAAATCCATTCACAAGGCTTTAGTCGGCCAGGATCAATAGTAGAAGACATCTTCCCACGGCTGTCAGTAGTTTGATGAGGACTGAGATGCCCTATGCATAACCTGCACCTTAATTAACGTGTAAAAAGCTGAGCATTTTAGAGTCACTTGTACCCTTAACGTAATTCTCACACACAATCACCATAACACAATGTGTGACAAAGCTATATCTTTATATACGTATGCATGCAATATCACCGAATAGTTAAGAAATTAGCTTTGCAACCACAAAGCCCGGATGCGATCCCAATGACATCTTCATCACATGTTCTTTACCACAGCCTCAAGTGGATCCATAGTTTGTGAGTGAAAATTGGTAAAGAGAAATGGCATAGAAGCCTATTAGATATATTGTGTCCATAATTCAAATGCTTTAGCTGTGACGGCAGAAAGATGTAAATAACAAAAGAAGTAAAAGAATTAATATTTAAATGAATAATTTACACGTACACTTACACTCATATCTGTTTCGTTTTGTTTTTTTTACGTCAGCAGTAACAAAAGATGTAGATGAAGAGTGTGCCAATTTCTCTAACTTCGCGATATTACTTTGGAATTTGTTGAAATACACACATTCACGCACACGCATATGCATACAACTATATGTTTTATTTTGTTTTAACTATTCTGCAAGTTTATTCGAGAAAGAAAATAGATATAAAAAAACAAAAACACAAAACGTATGATGCCTACAAATAGATAAATCTGAAGTATGAGCAGTTTAGTGATTCATTCAGAAAGAACTTATGACACATTGAAAATAGGAAATGCCTTGTTCTGACTCTTCAACAAATGGAGCATATCACTTTGACATTTACGTTCCTGTTCTTGGCAGCAGTTCTGTCAATGCATTAATCATATTTTAAAGGGAATTTTTTGGTGGTAAATAGTTTTTGCTATCAGTTATTCAACTGACACTGGAAGAGTGAAAATTCAAGCCTCAAATTTCTGCATACTATGAGACTATATGTACATAAATGACAGTATACATACTGTGTCCATACTAACCAGACATATCCATCTGTGGGTAACCATTTAACCTTATTTGATAATAGAAAAGAAAGAGATTATTGTATATCTGTTGGATATTATATTTTATCCCAAGGAAAGTACGAGGGGTGTTCATTAAAAATTTCCCCTGACCCACTTCCCAAGGAATGGGATAAACGAAACTTGGCATCATTATTAATCCTTCTCAACATATCCACCACCATTGGTGACGCACTTCTCCCATCGCTTTATGCAGCTGTGAAGAATATGAATAACCTTTTTCACCTGTAGAAATCGGTAGGTTGCGTGTGGAGCTAAGACTTTAACTCAGAAATGTGATGGATTTTAACTGTATATCATCTCCATTGCTCGCACAGCACGTGTAAACACGAAACAAATCTAAAACCTGGAAATAGTGAAGGTGAACCTAATGATTATGATACTCTAAAAAAGAGCATAATCAAAGAACTGAAAGCCACAGATCTCAGTATGGATCACCGATTGTACCTCCTAATCGGTGATACATACTGATCAGGTGCTAGAGTATAACAAACCGGACGTAGTCGTGGTGGACAAGGTGCACCACATATGCAATGTAGTTGATCTTGCATGCCCCTTTGACTCACGATTAGTCAAGTACGAAGGCGAAAAGTATAGATACAACCCTCTTAAGTACAAAAAACCCCGGCTACGGAAAACGAAGGTGAAGATATTTCCAATTATTCTTGGGCGCTTGGGAACAATATCAGAAGACATCAAAAGGGATACAAAGGAAATTGGAATAGAGTGCCCAGTAGAACTGTTACAAAAGGTTTGCCTCTTTGGTACGGCCAGAATAATCAGGATAGTATTAGATAGCTGAAAAGAATGGATAGCATGGTACCCTAGGCTGCAGGTAGTAAGCCCACTACGCATGTAAGACTCCAGAAACTCCAGGAAAACCTGTAATAAAAGGAAAAAAAATATGATGTATACAGTGAATTTCTGTACCTTAGGTGCCAGGAAGACATTCGGCAAGAAATAGACACAAAATTGAAATATGATAATGGTGATAATAATGATAATTTCTTGATAATAACATTTTACCAATGGAACAAAAGGGTTGAAGAAGGAAATGCAGAGATACGAAAGACCCTTTATTGATAGACAAAATGGTAATGCAAGATTGTAAGCGAGGGCGGATGAATTTGAGAACGACATGAATTGATATAATATTTATGTATATATGTTCTGTACCATGTGTTATGCTAGCCATACTTAAAAAGCGTAAACAGGGTTGTCATTTCTCCTTTCATTTGACTAAGAACAAGTTGCGGTATTATTTTAAAGGAGTTACGATCCCGCCAACACAAAGCATGTCGACTTAAAGAGCGAAATGCAAATTCCTATTATGTTGAGTGTAATCTTTTGTATTCTGTAAGATTAAGAACGCTGTTTTTGAAAGAACAAACAATAATCACTCCTCATATTTTAACGAAAGTTCCTCTCCTATTCGAACTTTAAAATAGGATAACATATTGAATTTTAATGAAAGAACGGGATGCTGTATAACGCTTACAATGAGTTGTTTTTATATTCTTACATTTCTTTAATATTGCATATCAAACTAGGGTCTGTAAACGATCAGCATGATGTTTTAAGCAGCTGATCTGCATTATGAAGTTCGGATATGAAAGGAAATTTAGTTGAAATATGATAAGTGATTATTGTCTGTTACTACAAAAAGAGCGTTCTTAATCTCAAAGAATACAAAGGATGACACTACAACGAAGTTTCAGTTCATAATAAGAATTTGTGTTTCGCTCTTAAAGTTGATACGCTTTGTGTTGGTGAGATCGTAACTCCTCTTACGTAACACCACGACTTGTTTTAAGTCAAATGGAATGAGAAATGACAACTCTGTTTACGCCTTTTAAGTATGGCAAGCATAACACAAGGCACAGATAAATTTCAGATTCGGTGCGTTAGAAGCTGAGAAAGGGGAAAGTAAAAACTGAGTCCTTGGTTACGCAAAATCTGGATTTGATAGGGAAATCTGATTGAGTATCATGAATTCAACATCACCGATTTAATAGGGAATTGTAGTTTCCATGTCTCTAAACGAAAAATAGTTGGAAATTGCTGCTCAATGTTATTGGTTTTAGGGGATAAATAAGTTTTCAATCACTGTAGTATCATGCTGGAAGGTGAAATACTATCTGGATTAAATGCATGTTCATACAGAAATAT
>NC_068984.1:50465709-50471203 GCF_001194135.2 Octopus bimaculoides | reverse complement strand
TATATATATATAAAACACAAGATGTGTGTCTGTCTGTTTGACATGTTAAAACTCGAGATTCACGCAACCGATTTTAATGAAATTTTATACATGCATTACATAGGGTCCATGAAGTATCATGGGCCAAAACAATTTTCAACTTCTTGCCTAATGTGGGCCCAGAGGCAGATAAGCCAGATTTTAAAAACATTTTCGCAGCGTTAAAGCCCGTAACTTGAAGAGTACCCAGTCGCTTTCCTCCAAATTTGCAACAAACATTAACCAGGCTCCTCGAATTGCTGTTGACTAAAAAAAAAAAAAAAATTCCAACGCCGACTACGGACCGTCCAAAAATGTAGATTAATCAGATTTGAGTATACTGCACTGGGCCTTATCTTTATTTTAGGCCAATTTCCGACGATAAAATATTGATACTACTTATGCATTATAAGTAGCGTATACTATTTCATGAAAACCTTTTTGTCCAGTTTGGCAAAGAAAATAAGGACATTAAAATTTTTGTCGGTACCGTGTTGATGCTTCGTGTTACTATCCCGTGCACCACCGGGCCATGTGCGTATGCGTGCGACTGGGTAAAGGCACAACAAACCCATTCATCCATTCTCCAGAATTGCCCTGTTGATGTTTCAAGTTTCCAATCCTGCGCAACGCAGCATGGCTCGGAAGCATGTCTGCTTTCCATGTTTGAACTATATAATGCAAAATGTTCATACAAAAAAATACTGCTGCTGTGATTCACAGCCATTTCATTTTGACCGCGTGTCCACTTCTGGAAGCTACGCAATTAGTCCTCCCCTCTATGTTCCCTGTGTTTAGTCGGACGAGTAAATACAAGTCGTCCCAGAATTAATGATGATTTGAATGAAACCGAATGCATTAAAAATAAAATTCACTGTTGTTTATGTTTATCGTGCTTAATATGTTAAAAGTGTATAAATTTTGAATTTTGTTCATAATTTTACTTTCATTCCTGTTGGTCCCCTCTTATTTGTCCATGACAGCTTTTCTTTTCAATTTGGCAGCAATCATTTTCTTTACCTCCATCCTCAAGATGGCGCAATCGTTTAGTTTAAAGAACACATTCAGTTATCAGTGCAGGAGCTAACTCCTGAAATGCTTCAAAATGTGTTTCACAATGCTAAGGATAAATTTGAAGTATGCAGTGAATACAGACATGTTGAAAATTTTCAATAAAAGATTGATGTAAAATGCATAAATCTATTTGTTTTGGTAATTAACATAAAATTCTCTCAGTTTTTTCTTTTTAAATTTGCTCAGTTTCATTGAAACAGATAGTTAATTCTGGAACACTCTATATGGTGTAGCGTTGTTAGTTGTTGCGTTACTCGAGAAAGTATTAAAATCAAAGGTCTTCCCAGCGTAAACATCCCATCTTTTTCTTAAGCATATTGTCTCAAAGTGTATATTATCCAAAATGTATCTCTCCTTTATAGGCGTGGCTGTGCGTTTGAGAAGCTTGCTTTCCAACCATGTCGCCTTGGGTTGAGTCCCACTGTGCGACATGTTGGGCGATTCTATTTCATTACAGCTCCGTGCCGACCAAAGCCTTGTGTATTATATAATTGCCATTACTGTATTGATATATAAAAAAAGACACATACAACTCACTTATTATTGTCATATAATAAAGAAACAGAAGTTCGCGTATGAAATTGATCTTTTTTCTATTTCAATTATTATATCTTTTTTCTTATAAAATACACACATACAGGAGGAATAAATCTATATAATAAATCTATATAATAAAAGTAATTACCCGATCAACGACGGTTATTACTGCTAGTATATAATAAAGATCATAAATAACTTTGAAGAAGGGAAAAATCGGTGCTTAATACAGATAGACACTCCAAGGCAATGAACTTATGAAATACGGTAGCGTGACCTTTAAACAAATAGTGTATATTTTGACATATTGTAAAAACATAAGAAGAGTAATTGGGATGGATTTAAGAAGAGATCTTACGTATACGATGCAATACATATAAACAACAGATGGAAACACCACAAGCAAGTACTATCGATATGTTGACCACAACGCACCTTACATTACTCTAAGTTATTCAGTTTTGTCACGAACTCCAATATGCCTGCTAATGAAGCGAAAATCTCATCACATAAAATATTTCTACATCCAGCCACAGTTATTTGGGAAAAAATTGCGGGAAAACTCTTGAATCAATGCTAAGGTAGACTGAACAGATTGGGGTTTAAAGAAAAACAAAACTTGCAGCAGTAATAAAACAATGAACGAAATCATTCCATTCCTAGCCATCCCATCTTTTATTTGCACAACGGGGCTAAAGCTACATTATCAAATGTCTGATGCCCAACATTTTTAATAGCAATAAAGCGTGATTTGAAGGATATTTGGCTGCCATTTTAACATATCAGTTGAGCACATAGAAACTTCTTTATTAACTCAGAGTTTCCCTGTTGGGTTTAGCTCTCTTACTGATACGATGATCGCGCTCATTTTAAGACAAGAGATAGCAGAAGGTTAAGAGACAGTTTGGTTATGTGCGAGTAAGTTATTGGTCAAGATTTCCAAAGAAATATCTATTCCTAGATGTTTTAAAGCGCATTTAAAGTTGAATATTTGTTTATGTACGTATATTCGTATGTTGTTGTTCATGGTGGTGAGGGGATATCTATGTAAGATGAAGTGGCAAGCCATGAGTTGAGACTGAGTCTCAAAGTCATGGTTGTCACTGCAGAGCCTGCGCAGACGGAGGAATTGGGAATAAGGGATGGAGAGCTTGGTTTGGGTGGGAGGAGGAGAAGTTGGGGTATAAGTGTGAGTCTGTGTGTTTGTTGTGGATGGAGGTGGTGGGAGTGGAGTGGTGGTCTTTTTCAAACAATGACATTTCAAGATTATCACTTAAAAGTTTAATAACATATCCAAATAATCCAGTAATTATAAATAAAAATGTAAATTTGCAAATCCGCGTTTTTGAATAAAATTCGGTGAACTGTGTTTGCGATTTAGGGTCCAAACTTACCCTAGAGATTTCCAATGATTCTTCCACTAACACTCTAATTCTCACTATTTTTGCTAGAAAAAATTATCTTTCTACTTAAGCAGAATCATCTTTGGTGTTATTAAAATCCGACGTGCCTTACTCAAATTCCCACTTTATTTTTTCTATCCTTTTCCCACATTTACAAATACTACAACTCGTACACATCTTTTCTACTCATACACTCATAGAAACTTCTCTCTCAAATTTGACATCTTTCATATTCCGGACACTAAGCCAACACCTTTCATATCCTACGTACACAATTACACACATATACACTCACACTTACACTCACATTCACACACATCCTTGGTCATGCACTTAACTCTATTTTGGTTCACCAACATATATATATTATCACACTTAACACTTATTTCTCTTGAATTATTTTATCACCTATCCACATCCATGTACATACATGATATTTTGCCTGGTACTAGTTTTTCACTTACTCATTATGTCCACACTTATGTTCACACTGGCTCTAACACGTATACAAAAACTTACATCATGCATATTTAATTCTATCTCGCCACCTTCTCCCATACTTGTAAGATATACTTAAACCTACTTTACACGTACTCCATTTACCTATCTTCAGACTTGTCACGCTTATTTCCCTTATCACTTGCCATTCTTCATTACTTAAGCACAAATTTCTGGACTGCATACTTCTTGTCTCTCGTTCAGGTATTTGCTTCTCAGAACGAACATCATATTCTAATAATTCCTTTTCTTTATGTTTTGTTTTCTCATTCTGTCCTGGTGTTGCATCATTATCCGAAACATTGATTAATTATACTAACCGTTTTGTCACATTCGTTCTATCTCCCTTATTCTCTATATATTCTGAGTTTTATTTAAATCCACGTTCTAGCATTCATCAATCATTTTTATTTCTCTGTTCTTGGAAAATCATGAACTGGGGCTGACTGGTGGAAGTCACATTCTCTTTTTAGTGATGTTTTGCTGTTTTGCTTTCTTGCTGTTTGTCTTGCATATGGAATGGTAATCTAAGGACTTTCAGTTTTCAGGTGTTACATATCAAGTCTCAATTGCTCTGCTGAAAATGAAAAATTAGACTGTTCTCATTTAGACAGGTAAAATGTTTGGGTGAGGATGAAATATTTTGCATTATTTCTGGAGTTGAAAGGCGGTGAGCTGGCAGAAACGTTAGCACGCCGGGCGAAATGCTTAGCGGTATTTCGTCTGACTTTACGTTCTGAGTTAAAATTCCGCTGAGGTCGACTTTGTCTTTCATCCTTTTGGGGTCGATAAATTAAGTACCAGTTGCGTACTGAGGTTGATGTAATCGACTGGCCCCTCCCCAAAAATTTTGATCCTTGTGCCTAGAGTAGAAAAGGTTATTTCTGGAGTTGCATTAATTTGCAATAGGCTTCTATACGTTGAATTATTGACCATATGATATCAAATTTGTCACTATTGTAACATTTCAAGTAGCGTATATGGCTTGATAATGCCATGGTTTTCATGCATTTGTTTCTGTAGATGCAGTCGTTCTTTGATGCTGCCATCGCACATTCAAACATATGCTTTAGAGTTCTTTGCCTCCTGAGATTGAATCGGTAGCTTGCAACTGAGTTATTCAGCGTAAGTTTCTAAGGAGGCATTGCTCTTCATTCTCTCAACTGCCGTTAGCTACCCTGTTGTTTGGGTTGATGAGATTACTAGAATATCTAGTCACAGAAGTGGTTTATGCATCCTTGGGCTCTTTATGTAGTTTGGAACACTGCTAATAATTTATCTCTTGTTCATTACGCAACAACAGATTACCTATACCTTTAACTTTTCAAATAATTCAATAGATTTGAATATTTCTGTCTTGGGAGAATATTTGTGGATCAGACTTTAAATCTGGTGGCGCTATTGAATTTAACATTGTGACTCTATGGAGTGTTGAACATAATAAAATTTTAATTACGATTTTTGTTTTCATTCTATGATTCTCCAGCACTTTGTTGTAGTGGTCTGACGGTCAATCAAATATTCCTTTAAGAAAAATACTGGAGAAAATTCTACCGATATTATTAAGATTTTTCCTTACATCTAATGCAAGAACTTGAGCCTATTACTCCAAATCTCCTTGGGTTCTTCCTTCATACTTCACATACACCTTCATTTGAATTCTTTTTATTTTACACTAGCAGAAATACCCGGCGTTGCCCGGGTTAAAGAGAATAATGAAATCTAAAAACGCCGTCTAGACTACGCATCATCTTTATATATAGAGATGTATATACACACACGCACCTAAACACACGTATATATATATGTATATCAATATAAATATATGAAAGTCAATGAAATTTCGTAAAAGAAGGTGATCATGTACATACTTTCTTGCTGTTGTGATTATAACACCTCATTGTAAACTATGTTCCTTGTTTTCCCTTGTGGAGCATATACAAATAGGTTTTTTGTTGCTGCCC
>NC_068984.1:50463824-50464860 GCF_001194135.2 Octopus bimaculoides | reverse complement strand
TCTCTCTCTCTCTCTCTCTCTCTCTCTCTTTCTGTCTCTCTCTTTCTCTCTTTCTCTCTCTGTGAAAGTATCTGTCACTACAGTATCGAAATGTGATTGTTTCAGTTAGTGGAATAGTTTCATTTTTAAAGTGAAAGTATTTGACATGAGTGTTTTTGTTTCACTTTTGACACGTAATACTTAAATAGTGGAGGAGATATTATGTTGCCGTGTGCTCGAACTCTGCAAGAAGTTAATAATTTTTTTTGACTAAAACACAACTGGAACCCTAAGTAAGGCATGTGTAAAATTTGAATGAAATTGGTTGCGTAGTTCTCGAGTTTTAGGGATTCACACAGACAGACAGACAGACAGACACACATTCTCATTTTTATATATATAGATACCAGCACTGAGGTGACAACAACACTTATCGTCATCACTTAAACGAATGTCTAAAAAATCGAAACGTTACATTCTTTGATTCCCACTCAATAGGAACTTTGCAAACTCTTCTGTAAACTCGTCCGCTGATTAAATGTTGCCGACGAAGATCATTACCAGCTTCCACAGAAACCTAGATTCGATCATGTTTTCTTATATACCAGAAACTATGCAAATGCTTCTGTATTATGTGTTTTAGTTTATCCTCTCAATAGCAACTGAATTTACTTTTTCCGTTTAACATTGCGTGACGATAGGAATTTTGCCAGATGCATTTTGGTGTGAGAGCACATCTCTTAAAGGGTAGTAATGCCACTAGAGACAGTTTTGTTGCTATTCAGAGAAAGAAGGAGAGGCGGGAGAGAGAAATTCATCTTTAAGCAGGACTGATGTTTTCCTAAATGCTATTTTAAGCGTTGGTATTTTAAACAGAGGATAACATTCTCTTCATGATACACACACATCGCAGTCTCTCTCATCCTCTCTTCCTGTCTCACTCAGTCCTAGGTTCTTCAGCTTCTCTCTTTCAGAAACACACAAACACACACACACACACACATTCTCCGTCTCTCCCTTTCCCTCTCTCCCTTTCCCTCTCTCCCTTTCCTTCTCT
>NC_068984.1:50462516-50463814 GCF_001194135.2 Octopus bimaculoides | reverse complement strand
TCTCCCTTTCCCTCTCTCCCTTTCCCTCTCTCCCTTTCCCTCTCTCCCTTTCCTTCTCTCTCTCACACACACATACACTCTCACGCACGCACTCGCAAAAATTCCTTCTTTATCTTATATTTATTTGCGTATGAATGTTTGTGTGTGTGTGTGTGTTGATGTGTATATATGTATATAGATATACATGTATAGAGAGAGAGAGAGAGAAGAAAATAGATATAAACATACATACATATGCATGTATGAATGTACGCATATATGTGAGTGAGTGCATGCACATCTGAGTTTTCGCGCGCGTGTGTATATGTTTGTGTGCGCGCCTTTTTGTGGATGTGTTAATGCATCAGTAGAAAGGAGCAAATATTTATAAATTTAACCATACATCTCTCTCCCTTGCTCTTCCTCTCCATATATGCGTATGTATGTGTGTGTGCGCGTGTGTAGATACATATATATACATACATCACATACGTATGTGTGTGTATCTGTGTGTATGTGTGTGTGTGTGTGTGTGTGTGTGTGTGTGTGTGTGTGTGTGTGTGTGTGTGTGTGTGTGAATCTGTGTGTCTTTGTGTCTGTGTGTCTTTGTGTCTGTGTGTGTGTGAGTATGAGTACGTTACTCACTGGGCTTGGTGTGGAAGGCCATTGCGAACATTACGAGACTTTAGAAATGAGATTGATGCGGTAAATGATGCATTGAAACTGCTGCAAGCCGACATCTGCAGGAAAGGCATGAACATGGAGGGAATTCCAGATGGCCGATATTCTAGAGACATAGGGGTGGGAGTAATGGTTAGTGCAGGACTTGGGATTTTGAGACTAAAAGGGTGATGAGATGAGGAAAGATAAGTGAGGCGGGGGTTGCATGATGGGAGAGGCAAAAGACCGACTAGCTACGAGGAAGTGAGCCCACTATAGTTGCGGTAGGTGGGGGTGAGGTAGAAAGTGGAGAGAGCCCACTACTGGGCTAGTCGAGTAGCCTTGCTCTGAATGCGGTTTTGATTGGCTGTGTAAGCAGTAGGGTCGTCTGTGGAGAAATACTGAAATATCCTTGAACATAGATTTTCTCGATCAAGGTTAACTTAAGTCTAAACAGCATGAATTGGCTTTGATACCTAATAGACAGGCTTGGTTGCGTGGTAAGAAGTCTGCTTCCCAACTCCATGGTTCGGGGTTCAGTCCCACTGCCATGGCACTTTGGGCAAGTGTCTTCTACTATAGCCTCGGACCGACTAAAGCCTTGTGAATGGATTTGATGGATGGAAACTGAAAGAAGCCCGTCGTATATATATATATAT
>NC_068984.1:50459774-50462339 GCF_001194135.2 Octopus bimaculoides | reverse complement strand
TGTGTGTGTGTGTGTGTGTGTGTGTGTGTGTGTGTTCCCTGCGTGTGTACGTGTATGTATGTGTGTGTGTGTGTCTTTGTGTCTGTTTGTCCTCCCACCACCGACTGACAAGCGGTGCCGGTGTGTTTATGCCTCCGTAACTTACCGGACCCGCAAAAGTGACCGATAAAATAAGTACCAGGCTTTTAAAAAATAAGTACTGTGGTCGATACATTCGACTAAATATTCTTCAACGCCGTGCCCCAGCATGACCACAGTCTAATGACTGAAACAAGTAAAAGATAAAAGAAATAAGAAGATCTTAGTGACGAATGTTTATTTGCCTGGAAGTATCGTTACCATTTTATAAAGAGTCTTTGCCTAATTTCAAAGGGATATTGAGATGAATGATAGAATAATGTTTGAAAAAAAAATTCTGGGGTCTGCGGTCCATTTGCCTAAAGCAGGTAGGATTTAAGAAAAGAGATGGCAAAATACTTATAATTGCAATGGAGTAGTAAGCTCTCCCGCTTCCCTCTTTCTGATTCATACAAATTCTTTCTTACACTCTCTTCCTCAATACAAGCACACGCTCTGACCATTACTTTTAGACGACACTCTATAGATGATAAATTTTAGTTTCAAAAATCGATTGTATGAATGGTAGTGTTCAAATGGTACTTATTTTATCAATCCCGAAAGGATGAAAGGTAAAGTCGACCTCGGCGGAATTTGAACTCAGAACGTAAAGACGGACTTAAGCATTATGGCCGAGTGCTATCAATTCGGCCAGCTCGCTGTCTATGTAGACAGTATATATTGGAATACTGTAGTTATTTTTCGTTGGAAAATCATCTTTAAAAGTTAGCGCACGGTTTCAGATACTTCACCCCTCTGGGATCAATAAAATAAATTACTTATCATCAAGTACTGGGATCGATTAAAAGACCCTTATCCAAAATTCAAACCTATATTATGAACTATTATTAATGTAGGGACCATTAAAAATCTAAGTAATGCAATGCAGAAAGAAAATAGTAGTCACTAATTAGTAAGTAATTAATATCGTTTTAATTATTATTCCACTGAAGTTGACTTTGCCTTTCATCCTTTCGGGATAAATAAAATAAGTACCGGTTGAACTCTGGGGTCGATGTAATCGACTTACCACCTCCCCTGAAATTGCTGGCCTTGTGCCAAAATTTTAAACCAATAATATTTTAGTTTTTTTTTTTTTTTGCTGGTAGATTTTCAGAATCGGTGAACTGGCAAAATGCTTTGCCCTATTTCTTTCAATTCTGAGTTCAAATACCGCTGAGTTCATTTTTGCATTTCATCTTTTAGGCATCGATAAAAATGAAGTACCAGTTACGTACTTGACTGATGTAATTAAAGAACTCATTTCCTTCAATATTGCTGGCTCCGTACCCAAATCTTTGCCGTATTCTTAAAGAAAATAGAGGTGAAGCAACTCTAGACATGTATTGGTCTTTATTGTGACCATCTTGCATAGAACATAAAAGTTCACATTAGTGGATATGCTACAATGTAAACCAGTGGGCGTAGAAAAACAGAATTAAGATAATAAGTTACATAGAGACGTGATCCGCATGAAAAACATTTAATGCTCTGTATGTGTTTCTATGCGTTTATGCTCCTGTGTCAGTTAATATATTTGCATGGGTGTATATAATAATGGATATATTTCACTGTATAAGCATGTGTGTATGTAATTAGTTGTGATCTTATGTTATGATAATGTCTTAGTGTATAATTGTGTGAGTGTGTGTGTGTGTGTGTGTGTGTGTTTTGTGTGTGTGTGCGTGCGTTCGTGAGTGTGTGTGTGTGTGTGTGTGTGATTAATTGGGTGAAAGTGTCAGCGAGTCGCATGTGCATGTGATTAATTGCCCGTGTAGTTGTTTGTGTGTTTGTGGAGGTGCGAGTGTATGTGTAGTATGTGTAGTATGTGTGTGTGCGTGTGTGTGTGTGTGTAAGCGGGTGAGTGTAAGAGTGCCTGAGTATTATTGTTTCTATGTTCGTATGCGTGTGCGCACATGTGTATGCACTCGCTAGCAAATGTATGTCAGTGTGTTAGAATGTGTGTATATGTGTATCTGTGTCATCGTGTAAGTACTTGCGCGCTTATGTGTGTGTGTGTGTATGTGTGCGTGTAATGTTTCGGTACGATGCAGCTATTTTTGTGTGTGAATGTTCATTCGTATGACAGTGTGCTGGTATTAGCGTATGCGTGTCTCTCAGTGTGAGTGTGTCGGACTTAATGTGTGCGTAAGTAATTGTCTCAAAAAGGTAGTGTGATGTATGTGTATATATGTGTGTGCGTGTGTGTGTGTGTGAGTGTGGTGCGGTTTAAATGTTGTGTGTCAGACGTGTTTTGTGCGTATGTGGTCGTATATATGAGTATATGCGCGTGTGTGATAGGTTTCGTATAAATATGTTTGCATCACTAATTGCTGTATTACCCACGGGGTCACGTTCACTGAATTTCCTGTCGGATAAATGCGTGGGCGTATGATTAGATGAAATGATGGATGGATAAATGAATATATATATATATATATATATATA
>NC_068984.1:50454478-50459126 GCF_001194135.2 Octopus bimaculoides | reverse complement strand
AATCTCGGTAAGTGTCATAAGGGACCACATACATCAGTTCTTTCTCCGGTAAAGGAGAATAGTTGGGCGAAATGCTACAAACTTTTCTGATAGCAAATAAATAAATATACAGATAAATAAATAAGCGAACAAAGTGATATTCTACTAGAACTGTCGACGGACAGCCTGATGTGCAGCACAGCAAGAAACGCAAATAAAGAAGAAAAAATACTAAATGAATAATATGTGTGTGTGTGTGTGTGTGTGTGTGTGTGTGTGTATGTGTATGCGCAAGTTTATGGTTCCATGAATGTTTGGACGTGTTTATGTGCACACACACACATTTATTAGATTGACTGCAACGGGTCTAGAATACTGTATACATTGATTAATATATCCACTCTATAACAAATATACGAGCGCCTATATTGCTGGATTCTTAGACTGTATACATACATACATACATACATACATACATACATACATACATACATGCATACATACATACATACTTATTGGGGCCCTGGGATATGGAACACACTGTCTAAATATTAGGTCGTCAAATATGAAATTTGTAGAAAACGAAAAAAGTTTGCAAGTATTTTATAAATACAAGGAATAGTTTTATTCATCAAAGTATGCACCCATATTGTCAATACACTTTTGCCATTTCAGCGGTAGCTTGTTCAGCCTGGAACTGTAAAAGCCTGGCAATCTAGAGTTAATAAATTGTTTTCCTATCAAAAAGTTATCCACACACTATCAGCTTCTATTGATGAATTTTGCTTTTTGATTGTGATTTGGTGGCTCGTCTTTGTCTAACCATTGTGCTGAACGTTTACGGTTGTTGTATTGGATCCATTTCTCGTCACATTTTACAATTCGATTCAAAAATGATTCATTTTTGTGACGAGAAAGTAGCATAATGTAGGCTTCCAAACGTTGCTGGTTTTGATTTTCATTGAGTTCATGTGGAACCCACTTATCCAACTTTTTTCCCTTTACCCACTTGAACTAGGCGAGTGAGTATTGTTTGTTTGCTAACATCAAACAATAACAATAATTCGCTGGTACTTTGAAATGGATATGACTCGATGGTGGCTTTCAGTTCGTCATTATCCACTTTTGATTCTGGTCTAGGTTAGAAACCGGTTCTTTCTCTATTGGCTAGAAATCTTGAAATAAAACTGAATAATGACATACATACATCCATATGTGTATATATATATATATATATATATATATATATATATATATATATATATATATATACATACATATACACATATCGATGTATGTATGTCATTATTCAGTTGGACGGGTGGTTACGGTTCAAGACTGTTTTTAATTGGAGGACATAACCCGAAAAAGAATTACCTCGATCCGTGACGACACAACCAACCCATGCCAGCATGGAAAGCAGCCTTTAAATGATGATGATAATAATTACACACACACACACACACACACGTACATATACATATACAAAGACATATACATATGCGTATATATACATATGTACACATATACATATACGTTTAGATGTGTGTGTGTGTATCTATGTATATATGTATGTGTGTAGGTATGTATGTGTGTATACATACACATACACTCATACTACTCTGACACCCACCATTTCCCACGAAACAAACGGCACAGTTGGTTGTGGATTCCTTGTAAAAGAATCGTGTTAAGTTTGCATAAATGTAATATGTGAATGACGAAGCTGATAACCGGATATAACCGGCTGTAAACTGTTACACCTTTTGCAGAGCACACACAAATAATTAACAGCTAAGAACTTTATGGCAAATAACGTTGTTAGTTTCTCCACCTTAAACTTTAACATAAACGCTTTAAAAAATTCCTTGCTTCCAACGCTTGCACATGTAACATACGGCTATCTACGCGAGAAGTAGAATTTTTCCATTTAGAATCCATTTGCCTTCAACGTCCAAATTTGTAAATTGTTTATGAAAGTCGCGCAGATTAGGTGTATGGAAATTTGAAGTCTCTTCAATTAAAATAGTGCACCAGTAGCAGTGACAGACATATGTGGAATGAATACATCTCCTTTACCGTGTTTAGAAAGTATAGTAATCTCAATAACATAGACTATGATATTTTTATATTCAGCTTTGTTCAATTGTTGAGACGTGAAGAATGTAGTACATCGTGTATGAAGAGCGTTCTCCTTCGGGCGAAATGCTTAGCGGTATGTAATCGACTGGCCCCTCCCGCAAAATTTCGGGCCTTGGTCCTAGAATAGAAAATGTTATTTCTGGAGTTGCATTAATTTGCAATAGGCTTCTATACGTTGAATTATTGACCATATGATATCAAATTTGTAGAAAAGGATGAGTGTTCTTATTTTAAGAATCAAACAATATGGTTGTACCAGTGAATTAAGTGTTTGTTGTATGGTTTACTCACTTGATTTGAATTGGCATTGTGTTAACTGATTTGAACAGTGAACTTACCTTTGAGTTATGTGCATGAAGTCTTACTGTAATTCTTGTATATGATTTTGACGTAATGCAAATACTACAAGCTTGCCGTAATATGACCTAGAAATGTTGAAAGTTTAAACTAAACTATTTAAAAATATTTCAGCTTCAAATCTGCGGTCATGCTGGAGCACCACCGTTGACTGAATTACAGCACTATTTGAAACCTCCTCTGATATGTGGCATTTGGTCAATGAGGGATTTTGATGCTGCTGCCCTCATCTGTGTTTCCTGCCGCGAGGAAGGCTCGTCTGGAATCCTTGGCAGGAAGAAATCCAGTTTTGCTTTAAAGACACATTAACACCATGCAGGTCTCTCAGGCATTTTGAAAGGATATTAAAGAGCTGTGGCCCTTGAAGCCATTTTCCAGATGTATATCAC
This sequence comes from Octopus bimaculoides, assembly GCF_001194135.2. Taxonomy (NCBI): domain Eukaryota; kingdom Metazoa; phylum Mollusca; class Cephalopoda; order Octopoda; family Octopodidae; genus Octopus; species Octopus bimaculoides. Next base: position 50,456,259 of record NC_068984.1, on the reverse strand, counting down.
GGCATATCTCTCCCGCCTTCGCTCTAGGGATAAGAGTTTTAATTCTTTCAGTCTTTCCCACTAGCTGATACGTTGCATCGAGACGATTTTCTTAGTGTAGATTCGTTGGATTGCTTTGAGTTCCGCCGTGTATTTTATATTGTGTGATGACCATAGTTAGGAGCAGCAGTCTAAGCGGTTGAGAACGTGTGTCCTCCAAAGGATCTTCAATGTCTCCTTTTCTCTTGTTTTGAAAGTTCGGAGGATCCATCCAGCCAGCCAGCCGTCTGCATTTTATTACCAAATTGGTAATATGCACTTGGAAAGATGGATGCATCATTGCTCATATCAATGCCCAGGTCACGCACCGATTTTGATTGAGGGACTTCAATTCCTCCTGGGCCAGTGTGTCCTGTCTGCATGTCTTGATATTTTCTATAACCCAAGCTTATTTATTTGCTCTCTCCTTTTCATGAGACTGATGCAGATGTTTCTCAATCTCCAATAGCGCTCTCTCCAGGCGAGACTTCTCGCCACTCTTGGGATGCTTGCTCAGGTGGTTCGCAATCTTTTCCCGTCGTCTCATAAAAATCTTCCTTTCTCTAGGGATCCTGTTTTTGTTTATATTGGCCTTGCACAATGGAACAGATTTGTCACGTATGGCTTGTATTATGGACATGAAATGTTTGTGTTTCATGTCAATGTCTGGTGTGGAGAGACATTTAGGTTAATCCTGTTCGAGGATCTCTTTCTCAATCAACTTCCAAGTTGCTTTCTGAAAGTTTAGTTTTGAGAGATTTGGGGTGCTTTGCATAGGCTCTATGCCTGCAGGAGCTTTTGGTCCATACATAGACAGCTCTATTATATTGTGATCCGAGATCAGCGTCGGTGTCACTTTAACATTATGGATAATGTCCGTATTGTTTGTGAAGCAGAGATCCAGTATATCATTTGCCCTAGTTGGTTGCAACACGATTTGCTCCATGAAAGAGACATTGGTAAGGTGGAGCAGGGACTCTGCTTATGCTCGATGTTGGTGTGTCATTCCTGGGAGAATCTGGCTCGCAGGCCATCCCATGTTCCCAAAAGGAATACATTGATATGTTGTTCCAGTTTGGTGAGAACTTCTATCTTTGCTAGGCAGTCTTCAAATTTGCTTGTATAATTCGGAGTATCTGGTAGGCGATATGTAGTATATATATAACAGTATTAAGGTGTCTTATACGTACAATTTGAGTGTCACACACTGAATAAGAATATGACAGCAGAACCTGGGGTGTGAGATCCTCTCGGATGTACACAGCAACTCCACAATGGCTCCTCTCCTTTCTATCTGAGCGTATTACAACATTGTGGTATATGTATTTCTGCATTTCCGATTATGACACCGCTTCTTTCTAGGTGCAACCCCATGGTCAGACATGACCAAAGGGGATCCTTCTATATATATTATTTTTATTTATACGCCCTTTTTAAAGCCTAGCCAGGCTCATGGGCCCGGTGTTCCGGTTTCTATGGCGTGTGTGTTCCCCCCAGGTGGACGGGCCGCCAGTCCATCGCTCCTTTACTCAAGAAACAGGAAGAATGAGTGAGAGAAAGTGGGTGCGAAAGAATACAACAGGGGTCGCCACCACACCCTGCCGGAGCCTCGTGGAACTTTTAGGTGTTTTCGCTCAATAAACACACACGACGCCCGGTCTGGGAATCGAAACCGCGATCCTCTGACCGCGAGTCCGCTGCCCTAACCACTGGGCCATGTATGTATGTATGTATGTATGTATGTATGTATGTATGTATGTATG
>NC_068984.1:50452753-50454361 GCF_001194135.2 Octopus bimaculoides | reverse complement strand
TATATATATATATATATATATATATATATATATATATATATATATATATATACACACATAGTATATATACATATATATACACACATAGTATATATACATATATATACATATATGTAAATACACACACGCACTTATATATATTCATATATACATCCGTATTGGCAAGCACAAACAGTCGTGAGTTGTTACAAACAGACACAAGTATGTATGTGATGAATAAAGAGCTCATGCATGTACATATACGGGCGTGTCGTTTATACTCACTCGCTCGCTCTTACACCCATACAAGGTAGTCATGCACAGACACACCATAAGCCTACAAACATGCATACAATTACGCACGTTAACCTTTATCAACAGTAACTATGTAGTTGTTCTTGATGTTAAACACCAAACTATAACCATTTCCTTTCGCTTGCTCAAATACCATGTCATGCGGAATGTATATGTGATGATAGGGATACTGGCGGTCATGATTATGATGTATACAGGTTAACATATCCTTATATTTGGTTGATGATGATGGGGATGAAGATAATAGTGCTGGCGACCATGATGGTGAAGGTGATAGTGAGGATTTAAACGATAGTGAAGATGAGGATTTAAAGATGATGATGATGGTGATCATGATGATGATGATGATTATGATGTCCATGATCATTATGAAGGTAATGCTGATAATCATGTTCATGCCTACGAATATGAAATTACTAGGGATTTGTTTACACGTATTCCCTTCCTTAGCTATTTCCCAAGTGATGTAGAAAAATTAATCTAAGGTTATCTCCTACATCATGACACGAACACGAGCCAAAATAATAGATATATAATTACATGAAATAATACTTGGTATGTATTAAGTTAAAAATGTTATGTCTGTTATTCTTATTTACTTGTCTTTCCTTCATCACGCTCTTCTTCTTTTCAATGTTTGTAATAAATACTTTGTTAAATTGGCACGAACTCTCAGGCACACGCGAACATACGTACATTCATACACACGTACATACATATAAATACATATAAAATTACACAGATAGACACACACACACACAGACACACAAACTCACAAACACAATCATACACTCATGCACACACACATGTACGCCCACATGCTCGCACCACGGCCACACACTTGTATATATTTGGAAAATAGTGTGCCATAGAAGGTTTCGACAACACCAATAAGAAAGCCACTGAAATATTACCATACCTGATCTTTCGGGTAAAATACACTGTTGCAAAGTTGCGAAGAGAACAACGGTGAAGTAAAGAGACAGAGAAGAAGGGAAAAAGAAAGCTAAAAGGAAAGAAGGAAAGAAAGAGAGTATAGGTTGGCATGCTGGTACCGTGTGATTGCTATACTACGAGTGAAGCAATTTGGATTAGTAAACTAAATTTCATGGGACTGCAAAATGTATGAAGAATTTGTTACAAATACTATGATATGCCCTCCAAGGAATGGTTTCCATTAAAATGTAGGCAGTTAATTACTGATTGTGCTCTTTGAACAAAAAATGGTTTCGTTGATCCAAAGGTTACAACAGAAACGGTCTATGGATTTCATGGTGAGGCAACGTTTCTGCATTTGTCAATGTTTTTTTAATC
>NC_068984.1:50445520-50447592 GCF_001194135.2 Octopus bimaculoides | reverse complement strand
ACACACACACACACACACACACACACATATATGCACATACATACATACATATACATACATCTATATATACATCTATATATACATATACATACGTCTATATATATGTGTGTGAGTGTGTTTGTGCGTCTCACAGGAGATGATCTGCAATGTTTGCGAATGACGGACAACATATGCATAAATATCCACCTACATACGCGCATACATACATACATACATACAAATATACATACGTGTATACATAGGCGTGGCTGTGTGGTAAGAAGCTTGCTTCCCAACCACATGGTTCCGGGTTCAGTCCCGCTGCATGACACCTTGCGCAAATGTCTTCGGCTATAGCCTTGGGCCGACCAAAGCCTTGTGAGTGGATTTGGAATAGACGGAAACTGGAAGAAGCCCGTCGTATATATATATATGTATATAATTGTGTGTGTGTGTGTGTGTTTGTGTCGGTACCCCCGCCATCGCTTGACAACCGATGCCGGTGTGCTTACACCCCTTAAGTAGCGGTTCAGCAAAAAAGAACGATAGAATAAGTACTAAGCTTAAAAAGAATAAGTCCAGGGGTCGATTTCTTCGACTAACTTTAGGTGGTGCTTTCAGCATGGCCACAATCAAATGACTGGAACATGTAAAAAAAGAATAAATAGAATATATACATACATATATACATACACACACACATACATGCATATATACATACATATATACATAGACACACATACATTATGCTTATATACATTCATACACACATAAATTGAGTCATACATACAAGGTGTATTCCAGAGTTTTTCAGAGTTTTTAAGGAAAAACATTAATTCCAAAGAATTACAAAACTTTAATTTGCTTCAAAGTAGGATCCTCTGACTCTAGTGCACTTGTTGGAACGTTTCAGCCATTTCGTGAAGGCTGCATGGAAGTCAGCCAAAGTGAACGGCTCCAGTACTCTTGTTGCGGCGTCCTTCATCTTCAAAACGACTGCCTCTGAAGATTTCCTTCAGCTTGGTGGACAACCTATAGTCAAAGGTAGCAAGATCTAGACTGTAGGGAATGTGAAGGTCAGTTCTGATGCAGATCTCTGTCGTTTAGTCGGTTACCAATATGCACGTGACTAAGTATCTTGGAAACAAATTTTACACAAATATTGCGCATGATCAAATCTTCATGATTAATTCTGCTTACAGTTGCCACACCAACTCCAAACAATATGCTTTTTGGCTTTATAGACACACAACGGTTCTCATCCAGAAAATTGCAAATTTTCTCAACCAGCTCTCATGTTTTGACGTTCCTCTCCCTTTCACACGTCTAATCCTCTCTCACCTCCTGTCTAACGTCCTTGAATCTCTTGTGCAAGCGAAAGATTTAATCCATGAACCGTTTGGGGCATTTCACAAGTTTCTGATGCGTTTTGGCCCTATTTAACACAAACTTTTATTGCATGGCAAGGTTCAAAACATGCAGACTGCATGCTGAAGCAAGTTATGTTTAATAGGTTGAGTACTATTACAACTGCCTCCTCTGATATAGAATAACAAAAGTTGGCAAGTCAGCTAATTAAACATATAGTAATTATATTCTAAAATTACAATAAGAGAGGGCAGTTATAACTGCCGCTTTTAAAAAGGAGTATCAAAATTTAGTTTTTGGAATGTATCTCGTAATACTATATGTAATCGAATTCAGTCACATCTGCACATGTGCATAATTTATTTTTGTGTCATGAATACTACCCACTAAAAGTTTTGTAAACATTAGCGGTAAAAATTTTATTATTATTATTATTATTGTTCAGTAGTTTTATTTTTATAACGTGCTTTCACTTCACTACCGAGCGCAGCTCTGTGTGCCTTGGGTATGTGCTGTGGTGCTCTTATGTTTACTGTATTGAAAGTGTTTTGCGTAGAATGTGTGCTGTACCCAGTAGTGCAATTTTCTGTATGTTATATATATTTGTAAGTCCTGGTGTTTTTGTTATGTATTTGTCTGAATATTTTTTTTATTATACCTAAGGCACCTACTATGATAGGAATTGTTTCTGTTTTTAGACTCCACATTCGAGTTATCTCTATTTC
>NC_068984.1:50442121-50444674 GCF_001194135.2 Octopus bimaculoides | reverse complement strand
TTCTTCTTCTTCTTCTTCTTCTTCTTCTTCTTCTTCTTCTTCTTCTTCTTCTTCTTCTTCTTCTTCGTTAGGTAAATTGATTTCTTGTTTGTATTTGTCAGCTTCCTTAAATACTGAAAACAGTTTTTTGTTTTGCTCGTGTATTAGCTTCCCTTTTATTCATGATCTTTGACAACTATATCTGGTCTATTTGCCTTAATTTCTCTATCTGTGTGTATTGGCATATCCCAGAGTATGGTTGCTTTCTCGTTTTCTGTGACCTTTTCTGGCGTGTGTTTATACCATCTTTTTTCCGTTGTTATTCCATAGTGTTGGCATAGCTTCCAGTGTATATAGGTCCCAGCTCTGTCGTGTCTGTGAATATATTCCTTCTTAGCCAGGACTGGGCAGCCAGAGATAATATGATTTATTGTTTCTTGTCCATCTCCACATATTCTGCAGTTACTTCTTGTTTCTTTTCATTATGTGTTTTTGGTAATTTCTGGTGTGGAGGATTTGGTCTTGTGCTGCAATTAAATATCCTTCGGTCTCTGCTTTGAGTCCTAAAGATGTAATTTATCCCAGGAATGGCATATGTAGTAAAGAAAAAACACTAATGGTATATAAATCAGTCTCTCTAGTTACAAGTAGCTACTAGATTTGATATGTATATATAAACAGAATGGCTACTCAGTTCTCTTGGATTGTTCAAGTGATGTAGACACTTTTGATGTAACCTCAATAAGGGTCGAAAATCAATTAAGGCTGTTTATAATTGTTTTCAATCTACCAAGTTATAGGCAAAATTGACATGTTAGTGTTGGAATTTCTGTTATATATTTTATGATTTTTCCCGCCATTTCTATGTATTGTATGTTGTGAGCTTTATTCGGCTCCGTGTGCTTGTAAGGGTGGTTCTGGTCTCATTCTGTTATTTTGATGTTTCTCTTAATTTAAGGTTTTCAGTTTCAGCTAATTTACCGTTTTACATAATAGTCTTGTCATATTTGACAAGTGCCATATTTGTTTATTCATCTCTGCTAAATGTTGTTGTTGCTATTATTATTATTATTATTATTATTATTATTATTATTATTATTATTATTATTATTATTGTTGTTGTTTTTTTTAAAATTTGTTTTTTGTTTATTATTATTCTGTTTTTTGTTATTATTATTGTTACATCATGGAATTAGGTAAGTTCCATACCGAATCATAATTTATTCACCAAGTGTTATATAAAAAATCAGCTGAAAATTTTCAAAACTCTGGCATATGCAGGGATGCTGGTAATGGTAGCTCAGTCTCTATAACATTAAACAACTTTCTGTAGCTGCAGTATTAGACGCAATTGCACTGTGGTTATTAATAATAATGGTATTAGCAGTAGTAATAATAACTCCCTCGGTGTCAGTGCTAATAACACAACAGTGGTGTTGTCTTGAAGATGTGGTCCCTTTCACTAATGGACGTCACAACACGTCACAAGTACAAATATATCCGTACACATATATGGCACACAATTAAAACCAACAATTTTCACCCCACCTTCCTTTCATCAATCTGCTCTCTGCCACCTTTGTTTCTGTAATGGGTGTGCATCTGCACTTATATGTGTTAGTATGTGTGTCATTTCATGTCTATATACTATTTTATCTAAGCTTGCGAATTTAAAACAATACACGTATATTTTTGCATTATACATACATATAGGCATGCATACATACATACATACATACATACATACATCCATACAGATATATATACGCAAACATACACTCACACACACATACATACACTTGCGTCTGCATGTATGTGTGTGAGTGTGTGTTTGTGTACCTGTGTATGCATGTAGTTATGTGTATCTATTACAATATGTCTGCATATCCACACATCATAAAGAAACAGCAGCTATAGACATTATGTCTTAATCATAAGATTTAAGAAAAATCTGAAAGATATAGCGGCGTCCATTCTCTATGATGGCAACTAATATAAATTATAAAAAAGTAAAACACACACATAAAAAAAAGAGAAACATGTAAAAAAAAACATAACATAACAGACAGACGCCAAATAATAACAAATGAAATCCCTCTCCCCCACCACTCATCCGATTTTCCATTTTGTCATATATATTTTCATGTCTTCAAGTCAGCAACACAATAATGGAAGCAAAGAAAGATGATCTTTGCAGACTTCATTCTTATTTATTTAGTTATTAGTTATGAAGAGTCTACAAACTGCACAGTGCATTTTGTACATTATAATGCGTCTTATCGAATGGGATAGGAGTGTTTCCATATGGTCTTTTAATTTAGATAAGAAAAGCAAAGTAAGAAGAATGGACCGTAAGTGAATGACAGAGGAAGAAAAATGAATGGTTGTTCTGTGTGTCAGGCTCGATGTGCTCGTGCGCGCGCATGCGCACGCACGAGCACGTACACACACACGCACACACACACGCACACACACACACACACGCACACACACACACACACGCACACACACACTTACATATATATATGGTAATGTTTGTTTTATGTTCAGTTATAATGAGAACAGTTTCATCTT
>NC_068984.1:50436887-50441590 GCF_001194135.2 Octopus bimaculoides | reverse complement strand
TATATACACACATACACACAAATATATGATGTCCTGTACATTGTGTACAGGACAAAATACAAAATGAATATATATATATATATATATATATGTGTGTGTGTATGTGTATGTGTGTGTGTGTGTGTGTATGTATGTATGTATGGATATATATAAAGAAAAGGACTGAAAAAGACGTCTGTATGTCAAAAATAGCAAAAACATGTAAGAAAAGAAAAACATACATTGGTGTCAAACAATAACAGGATGACATTTCATAATGGTGAGAATTTGCGTCCTTAATCCTGCGAAACGCTTGACTTCACAAGCAAAATATAAATGATGTGAAATGCTGATGAATTGTTTTTATATTTTAAAATTGAAACCATTGTTCTTCTTTGCGCTAAAGAATTCAGCAGATTGCAAAATAAGATAAATGAGAAGTATATATTGCACGATATCAAATCATAAAGCTACTGTTTCTTAGGGAATCATACACACGCATGCATACATGTATAAGCACAAATTTATATGCATATATATATATATATATGTATATATGCATATATATGTATATGCATATATATGTATATGCATATATGTATATATATATATATATATATATATATATATATATATATATATATATATATATATGTACGCACACACACACACTCATATATATGCATGCGAGTGTAGTGTGTGTGGGCGCTTATGACAGTGTTAACACACGAACCCATTGGTCTACATTTTGTTGAAGACATTATAAGTTACACGCATGGTGGTATTCAATGGTGAAGACCACACCGTCGCTTGAACAGACGCAGAAACTCCCCCCCCCACATATTTACACACACACATATGATTATATATGTGTGTATATATGTGTGTGTGTGTTAGTGTTTGTATATCATATAAAGTAGCAGAAACACCACCTTCAGGGTCGTTTTCTGCTCATTTCGATAACACTACACATTATATATACATACATATATGTATATATATACATATATGTATGTATGCATATATATATATATATATATATATATATATATGTAGACTTCTTCCCAGAAGTTCCATCTCTTCATTAACCATTGCACGACTATGTGCACGAATGTGTAGTGGCTTTTCAGTCAGCTTTTGTTCTGCAGCAGCGTTCAGAGATATGACTTATTTCTCTTTTCAGTAGAAATGCCCTGTGGTCAGCTCCCCATAAAATATTTGTCTGGGCTTCTGTCTTCCATCATGACAACATGACTAGCCCACCGTATAAGGGTCAAAATTATCCCTTTCTTAATAATCGAATTACCGGCTCTCTCAGCTACAACAATATCATAGACGAATGAGTAGACAAAGGCAAGAAAGTGGCGCTTTGGTATAAGTTACATAAATGTTTTAATAATAGTGAGGCTCCAAATGACTTAAAGTTTTGTGGGTCCGTTGTTCACATCTATCTTATCAGACATTTGGAGAAGCTTCTAGGTAATAAGCTTCTATTGATTAGCTCAGGTCACGTGGTGTTAATGCTGGGAAAACGAAACCAGTATTCTTCTTTTCCTCTAGGCCCAAGTGCTCCAACAGGATGCTGGCATCACTTGGCTACAGGTGTATGTTTAGTGTAATCAGAGATATTAGTTCCTTGCATTGGGTACTGCAAATGACAGGGTGGAATATTGGCGAGAGTCCGTAGCTCCATGGTTCAGTGAGTATTAACCCATAGGCGGCGACAATCTTCACGTAGGAGTAAGCAAATTTGATGGTGCTGGGTTACAACTAAGGCTGGATTACCAACATGGGTGGGCTGCAGTTTATACGGGTAGCAGCATTTAAATAACCTGCACTTGTCTGTGGGCGGTATATCTGGACTGTCTGCTGCGAATTGTTTGAAGTTCATTAACAGGGTGCACCTTCCATTGCAAAGTGAATACTGCTATTGAGGTCACTGAATAGGCGATTTGCAATCATTGATTTCATCGGATTTGTATGTTTACAGAATGAAGCAGTCATTTACATATCGTTTCCAGTTACTCACCAGATATTTTTTGAAGTTGATACCATACATTGTTTTGGCATGTTTTTAGAGCTGAACCTTCTAGTTATGTCAAATATTCCATTTGACCTAACTAGAAGAATCGAGACAGTTGACTCTATTCCGGAAATTCAGAATAAAAGGATCCTAGATTTAAAATGCACTACTTGAAAGAAAATACCATTCTACCCTTATACAAAATGGAGTGGAAATCGTCAAAGCAATAGATATGAAGAATTACGAAAAGCCAAGAACAGTTCAGATACACCGAAGACTCTATTTTTAATTACACACACAACCCAGGAAATCCAGAAACATTCACATTATCCGCCAAAGCATACCATTATATGAATTAGAAGTGACTCGAGGAACAGAAACGAAGTCAAACACACATGCACGATGCGGCTGCATTTTATAGATACAAGAGAATATAATCTCAATGCCCTTCGTTTAAAAACACCCGAAAGCAAATCATAGCCATGTGAGATAGCTCACACTAAATCTCTTTTTTTTCGGAGTGACAGTCATCAATGTTTCATTGTTGTGACTTGTCAATGCCGCCTACCGACCACGGGTGTCTGCTGTGAGCTATTTAACTGGCTATGAATATATGCTAAATGGTTCAAGAACCATCTGCTGGCATGCCCCAGCATTAAAAAAACAAAAAAAAACACAGAAAAAAATTCAAATATGAATTAGAAGCAACTCGAGTTATATAAACAAAGTCGAACACACATACACGGTACGCGGCATCGACAAGTCACAACAATGACGAAACAACGATGTCTATCACTCCGAAAAAAAAAAAAAAAAGGATCTGGTGTGAGTTGTGTCACTGGGCTATGATCTGCTTTCAGGTGTTTTTACACTAAGGGCATTGAAATTATATTCTCTGACGCCCATAAAATGTAGCTGCCCGACAAACTAACAACACACACACCTCGTTTATATACTTCGAACCGCTTCTAATTCATATTTGAATATATCTATCTATATATATATAAAAATGGATAGTGTATTTTTCCTTTGTTTACAATTAACACGGTAAAGTAAATAAACAATTACCAGGGCAGCAAAAAATCACACAAGTAATAAGAACGTAACACCCTGTTTGTAAAGGTAGAAACTCCAGGTTGATGTGAAGTATTTTGTATAATATATAAAAATAAATAAATGGAGTTAAACGCAGGTGTTATTGAAATTCTTTTACTTCGAAGACAACACTGGTATTATTCCTAAAGGAATAAAATGGTGTAAAACAATGTAATCTTTTCATCAGAGAAAGAAAGAAAGAAAGAAAGAAACCAAACTCACCAATAAAATATTTCAACAGAATGTGACGGATGTGTATAATGATGAACGGAACGCTATTAAGTTTAAAAAAAAACCGTTAGAAGATATAACGTCAAAGGCAGCCTATAAGAAAGAGAAGGGTTAAAGGAAAGAAATAAGCAGAAAACTGATAAAGGGGAGATGTAGAGCGATATGTGAATTAAAATAAAAGCTTAAAGGCTTGGAAATAGATATATCTAGTGGAAGTGAAATGTAAGAAGAAAATCAATATTCAAATTATATAGAATGGTAGATATCACTTATATGAACTAATGGTATGTTTCTACCAATGTTTACATCGATAAGCACGCTCTATAAACGAGTTTACAAGGAGATTCTTAGAAAATAAAATATAAAGTAGTTCACTATTACAGAGTTGACAGAATTCATTGCCTTTATTGGAGCGCTAAGTTTTGTTAATAAATGCTTAAAGGAGAACTTGGATGAACTGGGATTTTCAGAAAGAGAAACTGACCGGCTGATTCGTACATTAGAAGTGCAATCTGTGAGTGGGACAGTAAAAATAAGTTCCAAATGTGAATTGTCTGTGTTGACTACATCCCAAAAATTGTACCTTATATCTTTGTTGGAAACCGGATCCCTCCCCAGGGGAAGATTTATAATAATCAAAAAATAGATGAGACACACATACATTTATATCTGCAGGGCAGCTGACCTCTATGGCGGTACATAGCTTTGCCCCTCTGTCCCAAACAACAAGATCCGGCCAATTATGTTTACACGCATACATACATACTGATGGAATAACACAATAAAGACATTAATTCCGTACAAACATAACAGACCTGGTATTGTTCTGTGGGACAGGGAACAAATATCATGTACTGTTTTTAGAGGTCAGCTGCCAAGCGAATGTGAACGTGCAATCAAAGTGCAGGAAATAGAGAGCATCTATGGTAAATTATTGAGGAACTTACAGCTCGTGTACTCTGACTAAGAATTCTCATGTGTACCTAGCATCATAGATGCATAAGGTTATGGTACCAAAAAACAAATTGCCCAGAAATCTTGAACTATTTGGTTTCACGGAAAAAAACAGCAAAGGAAACTAACGTGGATTCTCCAAATTCAATGTATTAGTGCCACAGTGAAGATTAGAAAGGCATTCCAAACATTCTCAATGTGAGATTCTTATGTGAATAGATGCTCACAGTTGAGTGTATGCAACCAGTACACCAACTCAACCACATATTTTCAAATACCGGGAACTCTCTTAGCTCAAAAACTCTTGTTTTGTTAGCAGCCGGTTTAAACTCTCTAGGAAAATTTAAATTAAACTCAACCGCAAATCATACACACTCACTCACTCACTCATTCATTCACTCTCTCTCTCTCTCTCTCTCTC
>NC_068984.1:50435697-50436174 GCF_001194135.2 Octopus bimaculoides | reverse complement strand
ATAAGCAGAGCGAAAAGACGACGAAGGAACGATAATAATTTGAAATACATCTCATTTTCCCAATTCGGTTTTTTTCTCTTTCTGCTCTGTCTTCAATTGCCAACTGCCAAACAACTTACGTTTCCAGAGAAACAATTCCTCAATGGAAATGAATATGACTAATATCTTTACCATTCTTCTAAATATGTATTTGCTATTAATTTACTTGGTTGCTTACGTATGGATTTTGTGTGCATTTTTTTCATATGTACATACGTAAACTTATTCACACTTATTATGCAGACACACGCACAATTATCTACACATATGCACAAGCACATATAAATATATGCATTTCTCCAACACAGACATAAGTAAATATTATTATATACATTCGTATATATCTATATATATATATAATTATGTGTATAAATATTTATATATATATACTTTTGTGTATATATATATATATATATATATATATATATATATATATAT
>NC_068984.1:50427303-50435687 GCF_001194135.2 Octopus bimaculoides | reverse complement strand
ATATATATATATATATATATATATATATATACCTATATACTCGTACATGCATTATATATTTACATATACATTTGTGTGTGCATATACATATACATGCATGCACACACGTATATACATAGGAATGTATGTATGTTTTATATTGTATGTATATGTATGTGTGCATGTATGAAGATGAGAAACAGCTTATTTTTAAACATGGTTGAAATGTATAACTGTGCTCTACGTCTTTCCTTTTTTGAAGATTAAATTTAAATCTCGTCAGCTAGGTGTTTATGTTTGTTGGGTGGCTAGTGTTTGCTATTTGTGTGTTTATTTTAGCTTTGTGCTGTGTTATGAATATTACTTCCATCTTTAATCGTCTATGTTTTTGGAGAAATCTTTAGAGTATAGATGTGTTGTCCCGGAATGTTTTCTTATTTAGTTTCGATTTGTGCTGGATAGAGTAGCTTGCTGCAATTGTTCTTTGATCTGAGAGCATGGTAAGCCGACAAAAGATTCTGCCATGGCCAATGTAGAAATTAGGGTCGGGAAGTTCACAACTTGAACGTTTGAACTGAAATTTATGAATCGCATACGACATTAATATCTTGTGCAGCATATTACGAACTTGAAGTTTATTACCGATAAATAGGTTTTAAATTTTGTTGTTTTTATTCTTGTACTATTAATGTTATTTTATAGATTGAAGTAATGCATTGTGCTGCTATAAATGGTTTTTCATAATGTGTTCATCTATTCGATAGCTAATAGGTATTTAATTCAGCCAATATATCTTAAGCGTATTTTTTATAATTTTAATAAGTTTGGTATCCGATGTATTTGTTGGATTTAATTTACGCTTGTATTATTCTATGTTCTGATCCATTAGTTTGGTAAAAAAAAATCCGTTGCTGATTACTGTGTTGTATTCTACGAATAAGATAAGATAATTGTTTGGATTCTACACAATCTAAACTTCAGCTTTCTCATATCAGATGAGAATTTAAATGGTCTTTGAAGTAAAGGACATTTTACCATTGACATTTTATATGCACTTGAACATTCTCTGTCTCTGCGTGAGTAAGTGCATTAACAATTACCTGAATTGATAAGTCAAAAACCTGATTAATCATGTCCACTGTTTTATCCCAATGAAGAAAATGTAAAATACTTGTTTATAGGGACGATAAATTAATTTCCGTCACTAACAGTATCTCTGTAGTTTAGAAAGAATCGGGAACGACCTCTAGTATTACTGTACGGAAATAAGGTTTAGAATAACTATAAAATCGTACGTTAATGTAGTGAATGTTTAGGTTGTGATGACAATCATAGACAATGGTTTATATACACCCAATGAAAAATAGAATGAACTCGATTACTCATATAGAAAACTCAAAGAATCACTTGTTTTCATAGATAAACAACCTATCAACCCGAGGTATACTACCAAGAACATAGCAAAATACATAACTCTAAGACTCTCTAGTATTTCGGCCAACGGGCAAATTTTTTACGAACTTGCTCCTCTATGCTACACTGAAGCAGAATCCGACACCCAGTGGAAGATCCTTGCGAGAACTACATAAGTAATAGTGGGCCATGTATTTTGTGCATAGAAGGGGTAATGATCGAAGAAATGACCCTTTATTCTAAAAGATGTCTCCAAAGATCTGAGAATGCGACCGCATGCTGACACGATATCTATGAAATGCATCTGAACAACAAATTTATCTCAGATCCCAGTGGATAAAATGATAAATCAAGAATCAACAGGCTGCTCGTGGTACTAGCGAAACCCAAGAAATAATTCTATCATTGTTTGGATTCTACACAATCTAAACTACAGTTTTCTCTCAACACAAATTTGGATACTGGTGCTGTCGATAATTGTAATTTCACTGCTTACTAACCATCTCGTCAACCTGAAACAGTATCTAGTATAGCCACAAATACGGAGACAAATTTTCCCGTCGCTGTGACAGACTTTCTTCAGTACTCACTATTCTGTTACTTCTTTAAGACGACTACTTTTGACAGCTTATGCCTCTCACACCCAAGGACAAGCATAAGCGAGTATTCGGGAACGCCTAATGTTCTATAACTCATAGATATCGGCCATAATTTTCTTACTAAATCTGCATTCCTTAAGAACAAACTGATAAAAGAATTTACATCGCTCTATAAACACGCCATCTATTTCCTTTCCTGTTTTGTTTTTTCTTTTACTTTTAATTTCTCTCTAAATAGATTCTTTTACTCATATCTAAGTAGCCTTCAGAATAAGTGAATTGATGGTCCTTGCACCGTTCGGACAATGGCTGTTTGTACACCAAAAGGAAAATATATAACCCACTTACCTTATTTTATACAATCTATTATTTCATCGAGTATTTTTAGCAAGCACAAGAATTTTATTGATTCTACCATTTATGATACGTTTATAAATACGATTGCAGACACACTTGTCTTTTAAATGTTTTTAACTGCTACAAGGTTCATCTCTCGTTACGTTCTCCTCCGGCTCCTGCTCTTCCTGCTCCTACTCCTCCTGCTCTTTCTGCTCCTGCTCCTCTTGCTGCTCCTGCTGCTGCTCCTCTTACTGCTCCTCTTGCTGTTCCTCCTACTGCTGCTGCTGCTCCTCCTCACCGTCATCGTCATCATCATCATCATCATCATCATCACGCCTATCAGCAACTTCATTACCTTCATCACCAACTTCACCTTGTAGGGCTTGAACCAGATTAATTAGTTGGAGTTGCATCACTATGATCATTATGAGTAAATTTATAATAATAATAATAATAATAATAATAATAATAATAATAATAATAATAATAATAATAATTATTATTATTATTATTGTTACTATTATTATTAGTATTATCATCATCATTCATCCTCATCATCATTCATCCTCATCATCACCATCGTCATCATCATCATCATCATCATCATCAGCAGCAGCAGCAGCAGCAGCATCATGATCATGATCATGATCATCATCACCGTCATCATCATTATTATTATCATGCAAAACATCAAAGAGAAAGCGCGTAATAAATCTGGGTTTGTTGGGGCTCTGATCACAGTAGGTCCGACTGTCCCTACTTGACAGCCATCTTGAATAGGCTGGTTTCTGATATGTTTTCTCAGGTTTGATTGCGTCAATACACAGTAATAATTATCCAGGATTCAGAGTGAACTGTTATTTCTCGAAACTATTCGATATTGCATGTTCGTTTTGTCAGGGATGTCCTTACTCACAACTTCCTTATGGACTGGTTCTTGAGTCATTACTTTGGAAGCTAAAAGTTTTGAGAGGTATTCTTTCGATCTGGGATGTATGCAGATTAGGTCACGGTAAAGGTTCTAGCACTACGGAGGTAGAGTTTGTCGGCACCATTCAAAAGAAATAGGAAACGGTGTCAAGAGAAAATAACCCCAACAGACCAGTGGTTTTGCAGCTCAGCATCAGGTGAGACAAATTCATGTCGCCACACAGCGTCGTGGTTCGATGGACTGACGGACCTGTTAAACCCTTATGGATCAGTCTCATTTCAGAACTCCAAACAGAGGAAACAAGGAGCTGCTCCCGAAAGTTCGGGCGAATATCTACTTACCTTCTTCATCATTTACAACCTGATCCTCGTGTCTTGGTCCAGTTACTATCTGAAAACAATGAGTGGATCATCAGATTTTCTGTTTCCTATAGATGCTGCATGTTGTACAGGCATCTAGAATGTTGTTGAACACTCACCAATCTTATCCTAACAAATGAGGCAATGAAGTTAGCAGAAGGTGTATGTTAGCACTATATACAGAGCTAGTTGTAGAAACTAGAGACGACGAACTGTCTGGTCTGTTTCGAAGCATTTTCGGACCTGGGATTGCTATCAATAATTTCCAAATATACTTACTTGGCCTGATAAGGCTACAGAGAGGCTTGAGCAAAATGTACAGGCATTGAAGTGCTGTTGGATGAGACTCTGAGGTGTTCACAGCGGGAAAAAATTGTTCTGCGAGCACTCGTTTAGTGCCCAGATATCGCTGACATGTTCACTTTTGTCGAACAGTTGTGGTCAAATGTAGAGTAGATCTGGATATTGTCTGAGACCCTTGCGAATATTTTAATCGGGTAGGAAAAGCACTGTTCCTCATAGAGGAATCTCTGAATCACCAATCACTAATCACCAAACTAGCTGCATTGAACCAAGGATTCACAGTTCGTCGTTAAGAGAAAGTGCGCGATATGACAACTTTATGGCAATTCAATATCTTCTTTAATGCCTTAAGAGAGATGTTAGGAGTGGCTGTTGCTGTTTTCAAGAAAACACGTTGGCATAATATTACCTGATATCTAAAAAGAACTTAAATAACTGCAAGAAATACAAATGAGAGTAGCAATATCCGACTTCCTCATTCACCAGAAATCTACCACAAAAAGAAAGATGCGAAAATTATATAAATTGAAAAGAAGATTAATGGTGGTGCCCCGGTATAGCCACAGGGGACAGTCTAAAAGAATATATTACAATCAACAATACTGGTCTTTAGAAGGACATGTATTCTTATTTTCCCTGGTCTCTCTTCATCTTCTCTCTGTCTCTCTCTCCGTCTTTCTCTCTCTCACGCACCCTCATTTTCTCTCGGTATGTTGCGCTTTTTATTCAGTTGTTCTATTTTTTGTACTTCTATTTCTCCATTGTCAGCAAGAACTCGTAATGAATTAGCACAATCTGTAATTCCATTTATGTTACAATGTTATGATGTCAATTGCACCTAGATGATTGATAAACTACCGAGCAGATATGTGTGTGTGTGTATATGTATGTATGTATGTATGTATGTATGTATGTATGTATGTATACATGCATGTATGTATGTATGTATGTATGTGTGCATCTATCTATCTATCTATCTATCTATCTATCTATCTATCTATCTCTTTCTCTCCCTCTCTCAATATATATATATACATATACATACACTCACACTGATACACATACGTATATACGAACATACATATACATGTGTGTGTGTGTGTTTGTGAACGTGTGTACATTTGTATGGAGAGAGAGAAAGGTAAGTTGTAGACATATACTGACGCATGTGCATATGTATATAAATATCCGTCCATCCATCCATCCATCCATCCATCCATCCATCCATCCACATATATATACATCGCACATATATATACGTTTGTGTTTATGTTTGTGCACATGTTTGTAGGTGTTCGAGCGTATGAATGAGCGGAAGAGGGAGAAAAAAATCGAGAAAGGAAGAACGAAATAAACAAAGAAAGGAAAAGAGGTGTTTACGCGATAAAGCATCCTGTCTATCAAGTAACTTACTGTGTCATAACGAAAGAAATAAGAAAAAATGACTGTTTCAGTGCTTAAAGGTTCCCGAAGATTGACATCTTTTAATGTTTAAATACTTCAAGATTTGTAAGGTACTGACGTCATCAACAGGTCAGAGTTGACGTAACTTTATTCCTTGTGTCTCGAACCTGCCATTCTTGCCCAGATTCTTGATGCAGATTTTAAATATTTATTTTTTCTGTATATAGGCGAAGAACCATACAAGATGTTTTATTCCTTAATACATACACATATCAGTGTGTTGTGTGTGTACGTGTGTGTTTGTGCTTGCGTGTGTGTTTGCATATACAAACATATATATATATAGGGATTTTTTGTTTTGTGACTGTTTCACCATCACTTTTAGGACACTGCTGATTACTATTACAAATCAGTAATGGAATTGTGAAAATATGTAAAATATTCGTGTTTGGGCTGTTGTTTGTGCATATAGACACTTACTGACATACATAGTATTGGTTCAATGACCTGCATGTATGCACATACATAAATGCATAAAACATAAATGCAAGCAGACTTGTATACACAATGAACTGGCAGGACTACATTGTAGCGTGGTTAGGCTTTTAGAAACCTTTGATAATATATTGCATGGTTGGATTATCAAAAGATTTCACTTAGCCAATTACCAGAATGTTGTCATTCATCACATATTCAACACTTGGCATACCACTTTACTTCTCAAAAGTGATAACAAATAAATTAAATCTGATACCAAGCGAAAAGGCATCATGCAGAGCGGTAGCTTGTATGTGCTGCGTTTTTATCCTCATGTTAAACGCCATTTATCATACTTTCTCACAACACAGTAATTATAAAAATAAATCTACAGATATCTCTCATATTTTCCGTGTAGACCACGTGAAATTGTATAGGCCAAGTATAAACCATTTTACAGTGGAAATCAGATATATCCACTTATAATTTCCTGTCTTTTGTTGTGGAATGGCATGCTCGAAACTTCTTTTTATTAAAAAAATGTCAAGCTTACTGATATCACATGACTTGCAGAAAATACGAATTCTATTTTTGGTTGATATTTAAGATTATTACTGGTATAACCATGAATTTAATTTCGAAGGTAAAGCTTTAGCCACATTAAAAATCAATTAGATTTCGAAACTAAATTTTCCACGAACATTGAGATGAAATTTGATGAATCCAAATGTGTATTTTGGGTGATAGATGAGGAAAAACTTGTGTATCTCTGAATTGTGAGTGTGTGTGCATGTTTATGTGTATCTGCTTCTGTGTGTGTGTGTGTGTGTGTGTCTGAAAATGACCTAACAACACTGGTGTAGGTAAGAACTCCAAATATCTTGGACGAATGGCAATGTGAGGAATGACGCACCCATTATTAGGTATACCTAATTAATAATGTATACCTAAAAAGAGTAAAGATGCGACCATTAGAACTCTAAACCTATTGTAATAAGCATATTTGGCCTTCTGAACTACTAAATACAAGAACTGGAGTTTATAACTATAAGAACTCACAAACTACTCAATACTTACGAGAATTTAAAAAGTCAATGGGGATTTACACTGATTATATTTCCCAGACTGGATGCCATAGCCTTAAAACTGGATGAACATCATACTTGACTTAGATTGCAACTCTGAAGTAGCATCTCTCTTTCACTTTAGTTTGTGAGCACGAAATTAGCATCACCATAAATGACAATAATGAATTTGAGTAGAGGTGTGAACCACGCACTAACATAAATCGTACCTCAGGTAAGGGAATTATTTAATACTGCAACAAAATAAAACAGAAAGCTGAGCCTGGTTTTGACATGGTTATGTAAAACAAAAACATAAATATTGAGGTAGTAAGTTACAACAATATCTCAGTATAGAGTAAGTTTATGAAGACCAACTTAATGAGCAGGAAATTCCGAGAATTTACCTACTGCACAAAATACAGGAATCATCATCTGAGAGTAAATGTAGATTATGAAGAACGAAAATATAGATGCTAAAAACAATTGCCGATTGTGAAATAATCTCCTCTATTTATTATCTTGCTGTAGGACCTATTTTCGTAGGGGAGGAAAAACAAACGGGTGGAAGAAAAACAATCCGCCCCCCAAACACAAATGAATATACTGAAAGCCATTGATTAAAAGGATATTAGTGGAGTCTTAAGGCAGTAACTAAATTACAACACAATCGATTTGATATTTTTGTTTGGGAACAGAATATAATAACACTTTCTGCTGTGGAAGTCAATTGTGTATTTGACATGCATGCGATAAAAAAATGCAGGAGAAAGAAAATGCATATGGACTATTAATGACTTAGAATCCAAAATATAATTTCAGTTATATACAATCATTATTGGGGCATCGGGATATATATGGATCTTAATATGGTTAAATCTGCATTCTTGAAGAAAGAATGCTCTATAATTCATTCTACAAAAGATAACTGTACAAAACAAAATTTAAAAGAGACTCTTAAAATTCAATAATACAGGAACAACCATTCAATAGGTAACTGGTTAAATAACACTGAAATTCCAATCAGAAAGAGACTATATATATTTGTAATCGTGAACGATATATATATATATATATATATATATATATATATATATATATATATATATATATATATATATATATATATATATATATATGTGTGTGTGTGTGTGTGTGTGTGTGTGTGTGTGTGTGTGTATGTATGTATGTATATATACATATGCATGCATATCCTGGCCAATCAATAAAGCCACACACTGATTGGTCAGAATACAGTTTGAAAAAATTAACACTCTGGAGCCTATACAAATGTATTTAAGGTACACTGTTTAGCCATCCTATTACAGTTGTAATAACTGTCACCACTACAGCATGAACTTGAAGATTACATAGTTTAATACATGAAAGTACTAATATTCTATCATTTCGTTATATTATATTATATTATATCATATTATATTATATTATATTATATTATATTATATTATATTATTATAAGATTGTAAATAAAACGTGGGAATCAAAGTTGGAATTT
>NC_068984.1:50425367-50427293 GCF_001194135.2 Octopus bimaculoides | reverse complement strand
CAAGGAAGAGAAAAGACGAAAAACACACTGACAATTTGTTTTATACGACTAAAAATATATTAGAATCATCATACCAAAAGCATTATACAATATTATACAAAATAAGATTTTTTTCTTATACCATAATATAACATGTTTCGCTAACGCTTTTCAAAAGTTTGAGTGTTGGATACAATTTGGAGTTAGAGATTTTATTTGCTAGGGGATATAATTGGTAACCAAGGTATTTTTCAATAAGAGTGGTGGAGGAAAATCTGTTAGTTTTAATATTGAATTGTATTTGATTCTGGTTTATGTCAATATTGTCTTCAATAGATGGGGTAAATCTTTAGTTTTCAATATGGGTTTATATTTAATTCTGGTTTATATTTTTCGATAAATGAGGCATCTTCGTTTAGTCGCACTTATGTTGAGGTCAAAATAGCAAAATGATATAATGGGAAGATTAGGAACTGTGGTTGCAGTTGTTCTGCACATCTTTCAATGTGTTCACTGAGATATATCTAGCGATATCGTGGGGAAGATATCTGTTGTCTGTGAACTGTACATCTTCGTCTGATAGACCCTATATAGTTTGTAAGGCAGCTCGAGCATCAAATTACATAAATGAAGTTTTCAGAGGCGCAAGGTAAGTTGGATTTAACTTTGAAATTTTGTCCTTGTCTAAAATGGAATTCTGATCCTTTCAAAAGATTGGGACATGTTCCGCAGTTAGGACGACCACATTCATTTTAGTCTTGCATCTGTTATTCTTGAGAATAGTTTAGCATTTGTGAGGATCTTCTTTAAATGCCTTTGGTTGTTTACTGTTTTTAATGATTTTATGGGTACGCAGAATTTCCTTCAGTTTGGGGCTGGTAGTATTCATGCTAAACACTATGAAAAAGTCAAAGATTACACTCCCACAAAAATAATGAAAATCCTCTTTTTCACTAATCCAAGCCCACGGAAAAGACCTAAAAAAAAAAGAAATAGACTATTTAACAAACTTTAAATGTAAACCCAGCCTATTCTATAGTCTACCGAAAATTCACAAAAGCCAAACTATAAACGAAGCCATCAAAAAAATCACCAAAGGCATGCATGCATACACCAGTACCGGGAGACCAGAAATTATGGCTCATAATAACTGGACCATCTTGTGAAAGACATCGACTAAGTTGTCTCATGGATATGAGAAGAGGTCAAGGAAGAAACCCTCATGGTTTCATTTGATGTGATAAACCTATACACTAACATACCCCACAATTATGGAATAGAAGCAATCCGTTTCTGGCTGGACGAATAACAATATACCAGGAGTCATTTTCAAAATTTGGTAACCCTCTCTCCCAATACATAAAAGAAAATTGGAAAATATTTTTGGACGACTGCTTCATCCTCTGGAATGAAAACGTAGATAAACATCTAGAGTACAAAAGACTCCTTAATAACATTAACATCAATAAATAATTTACAATGGAATACAACCAAGAAGAACTCCCATTCCTAGACATACTGTTTAAAAAATAAATTAAAAAAAAATAGAAACGGACATTTTTTACAAAACCACAGACGCTAAACATTACTTGTTCATGCTACTCGAGACATAGCAAAACAAATATTCCATCTATTGAAGATAATATTGATATAAGCCAGAATCAAATACAAATCAATATTAGAAATTACTGACTTACTTCCCCTTTACTGAAAAATACCTTGGTTACCAATTATGTCCCCTAGCAAACAAAATCTCGAATTGCAAATTGTAGCCAACAGGCAAACTTTTGAAAAACGTTAGCGAAACCGGTTATATTATGTTGGAAGAAGAAAATCTTATTTTGTATATAGTATAATAATTTTTCTATGATGATTCTAATATATTTTTTAGTCGTGTAAAACAAATCTGTTTTTTTGTTTCATCTTTTCCCTTTCCTTGTATAGCCA
>NC_068984.1:50417186-50425357 GCF_001194135.2 Octopus bimaculoides | reverse complement strand
TCAAAACTACAAAAAGAAAAAGAAAACAAGAAGACAGAGACAAGTGAGGGGGACAACAAACAAGGTGCATTAGTTTGATTCTCAGGAAAAATGGAGGAGTCTGACGTTTCGAGTCTACGCTCTTCTGGAGGGAGAAATGTGGAAAAAAAAGGGATTAGTGGTTTCACATGCTGGTATACGCTAATATCGAACAGTAAGAATGAGTGCTCAATACCGTATTGCTGGGTATATATGATATGGTTTGGAGTCAAAATCTGTGAAACTCCACGATTATGTGCACATGCTGAAGCACGAACAAAACACATATTGCAGTTGTAGATATGTGTCTGGTGTGTGTATGTGAGTGTGTGTGTGTGAGTGCCAGTGTATCTATGTGCCAGTGTGTGCGCGTGCGTATATGTGTTTGTTTGTGTGTGTTGAGTGTGTGTGTGCACATGTTGTATGGATGTGCATATGCACATACGTGTGTATTTATAATTATAAATTTGAACGTGCATGAACGTCTTCACACGAAATGATAGCTTTCAGGTGCCTATTTAAGTACTTATCTAGGTACCTACATATTCTTTTAGATGACGGTGTAGTCACGTGTAGACAGACTTTCACTTGCCCCCCCTCCCCTCACACATACACATCCTTGCTCCAGCAGAACATTGTGCATATGACAGTTGAAGGGAGATAATGATGCACCAATTCTAGGCTGGTACAATTGAATTGTGAGATCAAAAAGGAATGCGGAGTTATGTTCAAGTGTACAACGAGCTACCATGTCTAAAAATCGAACCTACAACTTTGTGATCATCAGCCCAACACCCTTACCTCTAGACCACATGTCTTCATAAATTCAAACACACACACACATATTACATATATACGCACATACTGGAAAGTGTATTGTATCCTCTCAAGACTTCGACAAAATGCTAGCATAACAACCCAGACGGGATGAACTGGGACGAAAACTAGAAATTACGTACAGAAGTTAAAATCAGTTGCTTTGTTAACGTAATGTTAATGAAAATATTAGAGGAAAAGAAAGCATGTATGCAGAACTGATGAGAAATTTGCAGTTACTCCATCTGGGTTAATAACTGCCTCAGTAGCAATCTTGAGGAGTTGAGTTTCATAAAATAGAAGGAGCAGATCTAATCAGGAGTTTACATCTACAAACTATCAAAAGAAATGCAAAACGTAGAACATTCAAGAAGTTTAGCATGTAATAAGATTCCCATACGCATTGACATCCATGCTTACATTCATGTCTGCCAATGACAGACGCACGCGATATACATACATCGAGATATAAATACATGCACCCACACACACATGCATACATTTGTGCAAGCATACATATATATATACATGCATGCATACATACATATATATTTGTGCACTTGATATACTCACATCCTGATGCTACGCTTTCATATTTATGATACTGCGTTAACACATACTATCTCGATGTCATTACATCACAGATTTCAACTATGTTTGTAACTAAATACTGCAGGGCATTTTGCTCGATGCTTTAACTATTACACTAATTCGCCACTCTGAGTTGTGCAATAATAACAACATCCATCTACATTGACCCAACGGGAGGTGGAGGCTCGAGTTGCTAGAAGTAGAGAAAATTTTCTTTGCAAATTACACCGCACTTTGAAAAATAATGTGGCTGTGTCGTTAAGAAGTTTGCTACTCTGTCATGAGGTCTTGGGTTCAATGCCACTCCACGGTACCTTAGACAAGTGTCGTCTACTATAGCCCCAGGCGTACCAAAGATAAGTGAGCGGGTCTGATTCATGGAAACTGAAAGAAGCCCGTCAGTCATTAAGATAGTGCATTTCGTGTCTATTGAGTTGTTTTGATTCTTATTTCTAGCAATACTGGTTCTGATTAGTGCTCTTTGCCACTTTAGGGACGTACATATTCTGCCTTTAGGTTGTAAAATTGCGATTTAGCCACCTATATTATATATATATATATACAATACCGTGCAAAAAAACTTCGGCCACTTTAAACTGTTGTAAATTTCTACTAATTTCCAACTTGTAAGTGGATGTTTCACATTGCATTTTTTACAGCCGAAACATTGGCTCTGTTGGAGTCATTTCCATACCTAATCCTTATGTTTTGGAGTAGGGATTCTGAATGACGGGAAAAAATGCGAGACGACTACTGAAATGGCCGTCAAAAGTTTTCGGCAACTTCACATAAATCAATCAAGATAATATTTTAAAACAGAAAAATGTCTATAATGAAACTTTATTACATAATGTTCATTTCAAGAAGTTTCTGTACATTGTTAATATTTAGCTTGAATAATTGCTTCAATGCGCCTACGAAGAGATGCGTACAAATCCTTCACCATCTTCACCGGTATGAAATGCCATTCCCTGTGGCTGAGTTCCCACAACTCTTCAAGATTGCGTGGATTTTTCTGACGAATACTTCTCTTTATTTCTGTTCACATTCATTCGATGATATTTGAATCAGGGCTCTGGGCTGGCCAATCTTTATATCTAGATATCTAGATATAGATATAGATATAAATATATGCACATACATACATATATACATACATACATTCATACATACATATTATACGAGTGTGTGTATGTGTGTGTTTGGTATTTGTTCCAACCACCACATGACCACAGGTGTTGGTTTGTTCACGTTCCTGTAACTTAGTGGTTCGGCAATGAAAGCCAGTTGAATGAATACGAGGCTTAAAAAATAAGTACTGACGTGGATTTGTTCAATAAACCCTTCAAGGCAGCTGCCCGTCACGGCCGCAGTCCATTGACTGAAACAAGTAAAAAGTAAACGATAAAGATATATAACATAGTCCTGGGTGAACTTTCCTTGGTAAAAAGATATGATGTCCACAGCTGAAATGTCTTTGGCCAAAGATTTTGATCACCAAGACTGACCTTGTAGCTAAGCAGCAAGCAAGATGACTACCGCAATAACGTTCAGCAGTTATATTACACTACTATTTAAGAAACGATACGAAAGGAATTCCCTTCTCACCTAATAAAAATTCTCATGCTTTCTGGCTCATGCTTTCTGTCATATGTTAAAACCAAACTGCTTGACAAAAGAGTAAAATTCGGTTGACGCGTATGGGTAGGGGAGCCTTTAACAACCTCCTTTAAATAAACCGGATGTGGAGGAGAGTGCTTATTTCCTAAAATGCAAGATATAGGGAGTTTTAAAGGTAGAAGACATTTTTTGTACCCCTGCTCCTCCTGCTGCTACTCATTAACAGGTTAACCTACTTCTATTAGAATTCTGTTACTGTGATAGCAATATGAAGCACGCATGTATATACAAACTTGCATAGACGTTAACACACATTTACACACACATATGCGCAGATAAACACTGCGGGAGAACTTCACGAATGCTATGTGAACTTCCTGTCATAATTTTTGTCTTCCTAACCCTTTCTGCCAAACATGTCACATTTCAGATCAAATAAAGATAACAAATTTGAAAGACAGAAATGAAGAAATAACCACTAAGGACGCGAAAAGAAAGAAGAAAAGAAAGAACAGAGAAAGGAAAGAGAGAAAATGTAAGAAAGAAAAATAGAGAAAAATTACTGAATTGCAGATGCTTCAAATTAATCATTGAACAAATGCAATGTAGGCAAATTAGTCTGCAACCAAAGATCACCATATATTGTAGCAAAAGTTCTATTATTATTCTGTTGAGTGAGGCGGCGAGCTGGAAGAATCGTTAGAACGCTGGGCAAAATGCTTAGCGATATTTCAACCATCTTTAGGTTCTGAGTTCAAATTCCACCGAGGTCGACTTTACCTTTCATCCTTTTGAAGTCGATAAAATAACCATCAGTTGAGCACTGGGGTCGATGTAATCAACTTACGTCCTCCTCACGAACTTGCTGGCCTTGTGCCAAAACTTGAATTCATTATTGTATTGAGTGAGAGAAATTCTAGAAATGAAAAGTGAGTTGTCCCTGTTGGTGTTTTGATGAAAGATTAAACTTCAGGCTGACTTCTTGATTTCTTGGAACACATATCTTTAACTAGTTTCCAAGTGCCTTTTCTAAAACACCCATCTTTAGTTATATAGTGTTTCAACAACACAATTTGCGAGCTAACACCGTTAATAGTATCTATGCATTGAAATCAGAACAGCTGATCCGGCACCTTTTCTATTCAAGGAAATACTGCATATGCAAAATAGACGCTAACATCTTTTTATATGCTAAGTTTGATTAAAATCAATAGATATGTTATGTAATACAGCATAGCATCAAAATAAAACAAAATAAGACGCTAAGTAGTATAATAAAGCTAAGTGATCACTGTATATTATGTGCTTTGTTCATAGGCTCAGAAGGAGTATCTATGTAAACGCTTGATCGACTAGAAATAGCAGTTAAATCTCCATCAAATTACAAATTAAAGGGTTAAAAGGAAGGAGATGTTGGGTAATGTAGTCCAAGGTATACTGAAACTAAAATAGTATAGTTATCGTTAGTTCTTCATGATGAGCACCAATTTGGGGCCAAATATTAAAAAAATGCGCCCTATGAGAAGGTAGCGAAATAGCCTGTACGTCACTCGGCTTGATAGAAGTAGTAGACAAACAGTTTTAAAATGTTATGTAATCGTTGTGGAAATAGGTTTTAAGGATTAAGAGTACACTAGGGTCCATGAGGCTGAAGTTGAGAAAGGAAGTAATTAAGTGCTATAAGCTAAGAATATACGGGAACCTTGTTCCTCTGCATATCACCCAATTTTCTAAGACCGGTAAGGACACATTAGATATTGTTGTCCTGAATGCACCATAGCTGAATTAAGGATGTGGGATAGTCACTCTGTTCTGTGAGGGGAGATGCAGGTTCATGTCTTTCTAAAAGATATTTACATTAGAGCTTAAATGGCAGAACATAATTAAAGATTGTCTGAAAATGAAATATATCTTTGATTACTTAATTAAAAACAAGATTAATGTTCAGAGACATACCACTGAGTAGCTGAATCTAATATCTATTGAGCTCTGTAATCCATGCAACCATACTGAACCAATGTTTATGGGTTCATATGCTTAAAGGCTAGTAAGTTCCCTCAAAATTCTATGTCATTATTTCTCTTATTCTCTCTTTCTCACTCACTCTCTCTTTCTCTAATCCCATTACATTTACTTATTCCCATCCCTGTTTTCTGTTGGTGTATTCTGTTACAGATTAAGCCTATACATTACAATCAACATTGTGAGTATTAAATTAATGAAATTAATTAAATATACTAGGCTATCATAAACAATTGTCTTTCTTTTTTGTAATCTCCCTATAAACATAAAAAGAGGGAACAACTGATATCGATGAGGAATAGTAGATTGGCAAAACTGTGATTTCATTTATTTGGGTAAAGCACTCCCAAAGTCTTACTAGGTATAGATGTTGTTCGCATTTTTTATGACCTTTTACAAAATGAGTTATCACTTGGTGGCAAGATCATAATGTTTCTTGCCGATCTTCGGCTAACGTTTCTTAAGATACTCGGCAAAACTACTGTCGTGGCCTATTTGAAACAATACATTCTTCATTTTGAATATAAGCAACTTAGCTTATATATGAGAGTACAGAATGGAGAAGACAGTGAAACTGATTATTTCCAGTTTCGTGTTTGTGGAGGAAAGGACCAGCTGAACAACTGGATTCTGATGAAGAGAGAGAACAACAAGATGATGTTGGAAAGTTTGAGGTTCCAAAAGACAATGAGTTTGTGTGGAAACAATTCGAAATGAGAACTGAAGTTTTGGGTCATCTATTGGATAGTGTAAACTTCACAGAAGGAGCAAGACTATTCTCTAGAAGAATCTGTTGAATTCAGCGAATTCTTCAAGGAATCTTCAATGGATTAATTTTTGCTGAGCCAGACCAGAAAATTTCGAATTTTAACGAGTAATGCTACCCTTAAAAACTGCTGGGATCTAGTTTGTTTCATTCGATATTCCCCCTTTAATTTTGCTCAGATTGCTTTCAATTTTGGTGTATCGGTGCAACTCTAAATTTTGATTACGATCAACCAATTACTTTATCTCATAAATTAAAGAATCTCATGTTATTTGTAATTAAATTTGAGAAATTTGGGTAATTTTTACCAATCAACAAACAGCTTGTTACCCTGACAACGGCACGTTGTGTTGTGTTTCACTTCACCCGCATTTTGTGTTCATTCTTCACACCACGAGATTCACTTCACCCGCGTGTTTTGTTTTAATAAAAATTTATATTTATCAATTAGAATTTTATTATAGATATTTTTCGTTAATTGTCTTAATATTTTACATATTCCTCATATATAGAAAAAGTTGTTTGAGATGTTTATACAGTTTCTTGGCATTATTAAGGTGAATGGAATGTATGAACTTAGTACACAACCGCACACACACACTTCAAGCACAGTACTGACAAAGCATCGGTGACTCATCGACTCAGTATTGCCAAGCTTCAAGGTTTCATTGACTCTGATAGCTGGATTCATGATTTCACCAGCTAATTCTATTCATAAACATTTAAATTAGGAATATTTCTTAAACCGTTAGCTTCTCATTTCAACAGCTTAGCTAAAATTTAGCCCAGGTAACAGGTACTGAGAGGGATATCGTGGAACAGAAAAATTGTGGGTGATACAGATAATTTGACATTATTTTTTAATTCTGCATGCAAAAACATATAAGATACAGGTATTCTTTTTCTTGGAACAAATTCTTTGTTGACCAATTTTTCCTTATCGCAGTTTACAAATCCAAGCATGAAAACGTTACTCAACTTTTGAGTTTTGGAGACACACACACACACACACACACACACACACACACACATGCACTTATATATTAATGATGTACACAAATACATGACAAGTATACATAATACTGAAATACGCATAAACACACGCAGACAGATATATTAATATAACAATTTTTTTAAAAATAATAAAAAAATACAACCAATGAAGAGACAAAACAAACAGTAAGATGATACATGTTGATTTTATTAGGTATTTCTGTTTATTTAGAAACCTACAATGAACAGGTCAGACGCTAAACTATAAATTTCATAGGGTACAACCTAAAGTTGACAGCGCTCCGCTAAACGCAGAAAATTTGTGTCGCTATTGGTTAAAAATACACAGTTTTTCCGAGTTTTAAACTTCTATCACTTTTTCCTTCAATTTTTTCTCCACAACATCATACCTTCGTAGCAATGAGACTAGAACACTACATTATTATGGCCGATTTTCAGATTTTTCACTTCCTTTTTAAAAATGCATATTTTGCGAAAGAAAAAAAAACAAACTAGATCCAACTGCTGTTGCTGATTTTATAAATAAGGAAAGCATTGACTGAAGATGATAATGATTATTATAACGTAAGGCGAATAATTATATTGTGCTCAGATAATGACTTAAATAACGAATGAAGGAAACATTGCAAAATGCAAAATAGCGAACTGTAACTTCAGTTGTCCACGACGGAAAAGGAACCGTCTGTACCGCAGTAACTGCGCTAAGGCGAAAAGAGTAAATCCACAACAATGAGTTGATGTATCTTTAACGTCACCTTATAGAGTCAATAAAGTGTTTCCCACGAACGAATCGACGTAAGCTTGAATAATAAATGATGTAGGGATGAAAAACGTCACATGACAACTGTGTCCATTGATTGGATGACACTTAAGCAATATTTTGTATCGAGTGAACTGGAGTTGTGTCTGTGATGGGCTCCTTAGATAGTTGGGATTTTAGTGGGGTTCGCTGAAATGTATCTTGCCAGAATTTAAAAGTAAATCAACGAATATTTAGTAAACCGTTAACATCTTGTTTACGTCTGCTTGACATCGAATAATTGTACTTATCTCCTTTGTGTCTTCCTTTTTGTCTTCTTTCTTAGCAGCGTGTTTTACTTAAACATCATCTGCTCAAAAGACAACTGACAAACGATCTTGTTGTTAGCTTGAAATATTGCAGAATAAATTATTATTTCGACCAAGAAAATTTGGGTAGCTGTATTAAAAAAGATCAGTGGCTTTTATTATAACATTATCTTTACTCTTTTAGCTGATCGAGTACTTTTCTACTTGTTGAAGCCTTACCACGTAATATATATATATATATATATATATATATATA
>NC_068984.1:50415813-50416523 GCF_001194135.2 Octopus bimaculoides | reverse complement strand
TATATATAAACATGTGTGTGTACGTGTGTGTATGTATGTGCGTGTATGTTTGTTTGTTTGTGTGTATTCTCACATTTGCGAGAGGGTGTATATATATATATATATATATATATATATATAGGTGCAAAAGTGTATATGTTGATCGGTGTATGTATATATGTATATGTATGTATATGTGAGCGTATCTGTGTGTGTATATATGCATATTTACATAGGTCTGTTTGTGTTTGGGAGGGTATGCATGAGTCAGTGTGTGTATGTGTGTATGTATCTGGCCACTGAATACTGAAGGTCACCTAATAAAATTCGCATGTGCAGCTAATAAAATTCGCATGAAGAAAAGACCAGCAATCAGCCAGTACCAAAACAGTCATCCACTGCCACTCATAGCAATCCACCAAACGATCTCTGGCAGCGTACAACATGAATCTACCATATGCTACTAAACTCAAACCAAGACAGAGGGATGGGATGGCCTTGAAGTCGAAGATTTTAGACTAATGGCGATAACTCTTGAATATTACCAGAGGAAACACAACTGGATCTCATTATGCAAACAAACAGTTGCATAACCAAATACTAGTACATTTAAGAGAACCATGTTGTGTGAAAACAATTGTAGTGATTAAAAATAACTTCTAACCGTACTCCCTGTCGACTCCAATTTCTTCAATTATATACATATATATATATATATATATATATATATA
>NC_068984.1:50410742-50415733 GCF_001194135.2 Octopus bimaculoides | reverse complement strand
ATATGAATTATCGGCAAAGTGAAACTCAGTATTTCTAAAACATAGTCTTCAAATAAAATATACATGTTTCACTAACGTGATTCCCTCATTGGATCACTAATCTTATACATTCTCAAAAACAGTCACCGATAAACTGGTAAAATTCTAGTTTTTAGTTAGTGCTTTGTTACTAAAACTATGATACGAGAGGTATTGAGAGTGCAGTAATCCCTCACCATATCGCGGTTCACCTATCACGGTTCACCTATCACGTTTTATTATTTAAGATTACGCCGATTCCTCCATGGTGTTGTTTTGCATTTATAATAAAATAAATATATACAAATTATGAAAATAATTAAAAAGATATACAGTACAGTACTGTTCCTACTTCGCAGATTTTCACCTATTCGTGGGGTGTTTTGGAACGAACGTAACACCAGCGATAGTCGAGGGCTTACTGTATATATTATTCATTCTAGAATATGTCATTCTCTAACGACGCATCTAATGTTTAATCTTCATATACGTCACTTTTATATTTCATTAGATTATCTTCCCATTTCCCTACGTTAAAAAAATGTTTTTGAAGCTATTCCTTTTTATAAGCAAAGCAAAAGTGCCACCTATTAATTTCATCTGAAGATATATCGAAGGCCAAATATTCCATTAGATTCGTCTAATGAAATAATTTCAAGGATACCGAATAGTAAGTGTTTAAGAATATTCGTTCGCATGCCTATATTTTCGATACAAGTTAATGGTAAACTTGTTTGACACTACTGGATAATTAATCTTCCCTTTTATGTTTGTATTTGATAAAACGTTTTTCGATCAATATATTCTTGGATAACTTCCAGGTCAGTTATTTGCTGGGTTTTAGAAAGTTTCATATCTAATTTAGTCTTTAAACTCTGCTTCTGTATGGGAATTATAAAAAAAGCTTCTAGTATATTCAAATTCTCTTGAACGATAAATATAAATTTAGGAAAGGGACACTAAAATAGATCGGGAAATAGAATAGAAATTTCAAACTGATAAGGTTATATAATATTAGTTCCAATACAATTAGATGGCAATTTCTTGAATATCTTGCATAGGGATTGGGCAGAATAAATACAACGAAAGACTACAAACTGTCAGGAATATCTGTACATGATCTGTTTGTCTTCTACAAATAGTATTCAAGTTTCCTTTAAACCATAGTATACTATCTTAGAAGAGAATAACACTTCATTAAATGTGATCCTGGAATTTATGCACAAGAAAGACTTAAGACTTAATACGAGAGGGACTTAATACTTATGACAAGAATATCTTTCGTCAGAAGCTTCTAATTCAGGGCTGACCTGGTGCTGAACACAATAACCTCGGTATCATATTAGCCAGTCTAAGTGAGAAAGTAGATTAGAGCTAATTTAGTGTAATGAATTAAACTATATATATCTTACAATATGTGAGTTATTATAAAGAAATACAATTCCAGTATACGAACCAAAAAATCCCTTAGTTGTTTAGTAAGATTAAGTGTGATTATGTTGTAACTATAAGCTTTATGTGACGATTATAACAATATCACACATATTTATTGTTAATTAGCACAGAGGAAGATAAGCAAAACCGCATCTAATATGATATTAAAGAGAGTAAAGTTTTTGCATTACAAAACCAAACAATGTGAAACATAGCCAACATTATCATTGTTGTATATCACTTTCTGTTCAACTTAGGTTACAATAAATTACAGAATATGAATGCTAATGACGACAGCATACACACGCAACTTTCTTCTAAAAGATAATACCGAATTTTCGACTTTTCCTCGTGAAAGTAGTTTACGCGGTGTCCATTGAATAAAGTTAAAGAATTCTCTTTGCCTATCATAAATAAGGATATTGTTTGTACTTATAATAATCTCGTACTGTCTTCAAAACTAGTAGGATGTAGAAGATGCAGTAAATATATAGTTCTTGAATTTATTCTTCATCTCTATATGAACTCCTGTAATAATATACACGCAGCCATATAAACACCTGGTACTAAATATATATTCCCACTACATAGTGGTCTATGTAGCTAAATAGTTGAATGATCTCTCATGCAAAAAGGTTTATAGAGTAATCTCCCTTTACTAAGTTTCTCGAAGCATCTGTATCTTGAGACGTGATTCTTAATCATTCAAGAAGCTAAGCGTTTCTCTTGGAAGTTTCTAGAATGTCTAGCGTTCCATTAATGAAAACAGCTTGCTAACCCTGCTCTTCGCTTAGTCGATTAGACTTAGAGCTATTCGCGTCATTGCTGCGTCCGTCTATTTCTCTACGCCACATGACTGAAAACCACCAATTAGCTGTTATTTCTACATTTTCTATCTCTGAACTTTCTTGAAAGGGAGATCATTCAACTATTTAGCTACATAGACCACTACAAAGACAACGTACACCCATCATTCTCTTCTGTAACATGACCATCTAAAAAACCTCGTAAGGAACTAGTATTGAGACGAATTTAGAGTGCTTTAAGCAAGCAACAACACTACACTAACGAGTCTGTCTGTGGCGGAAGGGTGTAGAAAAATGGTAACTGCGTAGAATATTGAATGGCACATGCTAGCGACTTAAACTACAGTGATGTAACTGTAGAGAGGTTGTAAAAATCAATTTATACTTATAAACAGAATACTCTATGGAATAGCGCATTGAAAAGTCAGACCGTTCCTCGGCTAGTGCATTATTGTGTTGTAAATAGTCATGAAAACTTTCGTTAAATTATGTTTCGCCATTTCATACTTGATGGTGGTTGTTGGGGAAGACTGTTTTCAAAAGACCGGACAGAATGAGACTTACTTGAATGCTTGATAATGCTAAGAACGCAATTTTATTTATTGTCTTTGTTGCAGGTAAAATGATGTTTAAATATAGAAGTGTGTTATCGCCGCAGGAGTATGGGATTATATCGGTCTTCTGGGAAGGTATTTTAATAAAGACCTTACTATCATAAATGTAGTAACACTACAAAGGCAGCAGGTGGCAACAAAACATTTATCAGGTATTTTGTTATATTCCTTTACATGATGAGTTCAAAGCCAGCTTGGGTTCATGTTATGAAAAAGTATTGCCATCGATTTAATCGATTTTCTCTCACAAAATGTATGGATTTGTGCCAATGTTGATTTTAAGCACGAAAGAATAAGCCACAACTTTGGGTGGATGCATACAGTCAATTAGATGGAGCCTGGTACTTCAGTTTTTTTATTTTTATTAAAGCGAAACCAAAGGGATGAAAGTACATACTGACCTTCGTGAGATTTAAACTAGTACATTAATATAATTTTCATATGGCTGTCAATCTGGGATGGATTGTGGGTTGACTCAATGTGTATTTGACCGGAAAAAAATTGATTGATATAATCGGGAATTTTCTAAGAGACGCAAATATCCATGAGTTTGAAGTCTTACGTATGCTAATGAGATTGAAGACGTTGATGCATAATCCGAATATTTGCACATATTGTCTTCAGGAAAATAAAAATAGGATGAATAGGAAAGCGCTGGGGCCCGTCAGAGATCGTAAAATAGATTAAATTATACTCTACAGCAATTTGATGCCGTCGTCATTTGTGTCAAAATTCTTAGTTAATAATAAAAGGTCATCCCTACATAAACCACCCTCTAATTTTAAGTTTTCCAATTGAAGTTCTGATAATAAATATATACCTACTAAATCAGTTACCTGTGCTGAATCGGGTTCCCCCATTGGTATCTCAAAATAGTCCCTAGCATCCTTCCTAGCCTACAATTTATTATTATGTCTAATCAACGATTTCGTAGCCATTTTAACTACATTAACTTCATCATAAGTCATACCTACCTTCTTCATATATACGACGGGCTTCCACACAGTTTCCGTTTACCAAATTAATTCATAAGTCTTTGGTTGGCGACACTTGCCAAAGGAACAGCGCAGTAGGAATGAATCAACTTCTCAGTGCTTTTCATTTCTTGAAATCTGATACTTATTCTATCAAGCTCTCTTGGCGAACCGCTAATTTTCGGGAACATAAACGTACCAACACTGTTTGTGAAGCGTTGAGAGGGACAATCACAGGCACAAATACACTGAGATATATACGTATATATGCATATGTATGTGTGTATGCGTGTGTGAGTGTGTGTGCGTTTTTGTACGTAGATATATATATTTACACACACACACACACACACACACACACACACATACATGTATCGTCTTCCAAATTCTCTCACAAGGGATTGATCAGATCAGAGTTATAATAGGCACTTGCTGAAGGTGTTACCCAATGGGACTGAACTGGGAAGCATGGAGTTTGTAAGCACTTAAGTGATGGGATTAGTATTTGTTCAAAATAGCACACTGCATATCTTCCTTAATGTCAATATACTGAAGAAAGGCCGGAAACAGTGGCATCCGTTTGGAGAAAGCATCTCGTATGGACGTATATTGCTTAAAAGCACATGCTGCTGGATGCTTTACGTGAAATGCTGATATTATTTTGTGCGTTTTAACACTATACATCACTATGAGATGCTGTCTCAAGACGAACACCATAGTATATATATATATCATACAGAATGATATATATATATATATATATATATATATATATATATGTACGTATATAACGTGTGGTGGTATCCGTCTGTATGTGTTAGAGGAGTAAGCGTGTGTATTTATAATAGAGTATATTATAACGTATCATATAAAATTTACGAAAACATGCTATTTTGTTGTGGTGATTCATATCGTATATGAACAAGTGATGTTTTCTGTTTTTATAGTTATGCATATTTTTATGCATTAATCAAACCTTTTGAAATTACTTATTTATATAAATGTCTCAAAACAACAAACCATATTATGACAACATAAGGGAGATCTGATCTGTAAAGAGTAAAACACACGCACGCACACACACACACACACACATACACGCGCACTCATATATATATACAAATATGCATATATATATATATATA
>NC_068984.1:50407470-50410728 GCF_001194135.2 Octopus bimaculoides | reverse complement strand
ACACACACACACACATACACGCGCACTCATATATATATACATATATATGTCTGTGTATATATACATAATTATATACATGGGGAGATTAGTTAAATGCTACATGAAATATAATACATATGAGAAGTGGCAAATATAGTCGTATAAACATTAAGTAGAAATTATAGAATGTTTAGTAAACAATACCAATGACATACTTCGTCTTTCGTAATCTAATAACTTCTAGTGAAAATATGTACAAGGTCATTTTCATATTGAATAGGTTGATAAGGTTATGTAGGCTTTAAAACTCATAACGTTCGCTCGTGATGTAATAATATAGTATGCATCTTTATATGCTTCAAAACATGCACACGCACTCAGGAATAATTCAGTTAACGCCTACAGATATTTATACATGAATACATGCGTACATATATACATATATACAATGCATCTCATATACACAAACACACACATGCGCGCATATGTATGTATACATATATATGAGATTTTTTTTTGTTGAGTCTGGAAAAGGTGGTGGGCCAGTGATTGCAAGTTGTGCAAGTACTCCGGAACAAATGAGTTTGATGCTATTAACGTTCCGCTTATATTGCTGCAGTTCAAAACCTGCAGGGAAGATATACGTAGAGATATGCTTCCAGATGGGTAGAGCAGATGCACCAGAGATAAAGGAGTGAGAATGGGGGTTAAAGTGGCTCAAAGGTTATCAAAAGTGCTTAGAGTAGTGAGAAGATGAAAGACAAATGGGACAGGATTCTGAGTGGTGGAGGTATGAGACCAACCAGCTCTGAGGAACAGAGGCGTTTGAAGCTTAGTGATAGAAAAGACAAAGAGAAGAGACTACGTATTTGTGGACCAGGGGTTAGAGTGTGTCCTTCAGTGACTGAATTCAATTCAGTGACTCTTCTGTGGATGCAGCTCAGGGTGAGCATGCGCGAAGTAGATATAAGCGCAGTACTCCACTGTGTGGCTCAAATGTCACTTGCTGTATGCCTCATCAGCAGTTGACAGCTGAAGTTTTAATTAACATTGAAAACAAGACCAGTGTTTGTGAATGCTAGCTCTAATAGGGCTACACTTTAGTCAGAAATGATTCTCTGTGACACAGAAGTCCAATATTGGGAGTGAGTGTGTGGTCTCTATCTGCTTACAGTTCATGTTTAGTGGGGATGTGGTGCGGTAGTGTTTTCTTGATATGAGTTGTGCTTGAGGTTTTTCGTTTTTGTTAAAAAAGCAAGTGTTGTATGGTAGCAATGAACGATTCTCTCAAAGCTGTTATTTATGGAATCAACGCAGGTTCACTGCGAGTCGTCTAGGCTGCGTGTAGATGATGCACGTTTAGAGATAATTAGAGAGGTACGAAGAGTTTTGTTGTCTGCAATAGAGTGGGATTTGTTGGATGTATAGAAGTAAAAGTGTGGAAGATATAACTGAAAGCTGAAGAACACTAGTGTTGAATGACAATGAGAAAGGATGAGTTACCTCAACACATGCGATAGTGTGTCTAGATAAGACGCTACTGATCTCTTTAATCGTTAGCTTCCTACACATACAAACACGCCTCCCTGCAATATGCATAAATACAAACACGCACGGGTGCACATACATACATACATACATACATAGTAGTACATACATAGTCTCGAGAGGCCATGTATCTGCGACCAAAGAAATCGTGTCAGCTGCTGATGGTGGTGCAGAGTCTGTTGCGGTTGTACGGGCCCACATGGGAGTGGCAGTCACGAATACAGCAACTGCATTTGAAGGAGCTCTCTGCCGGTGCTGATGACTTTTCCTTCTGTCGAGTGCGCTTTTCTTTGACGGCGAGTACCTGCTTTTCTTCCGCTCTCTTCATTCCCTTTCGCAGTATTTGCCTCCAGTGTGGGTGATCATTTTCAATCTCCTCTTATCTAAGGGTATCGAGATCAGTTGACTTCATATCTCTGTTACAGACATCTTTGAAATGAAGATGAGGTCGTCCTCGTGCTCTTGTGCCGGTAGCCAATTCCCCATACAAGAGGTCTTTGGGGATCCTTCTGTCTGGCAAGCGATGAACATTACCAAGCCAGCGCAAATGACGCTGCTAGAGCAAGATGTGTATGCTGGGTATTTCGGCTCGGTTGAGGACTTCGGTGTTGGTGATGTGGTCGGTCCATTTGATGTCCAAGATGCGTCTCAAATTGCGATGGTAAAACGTTGAAACGCCGCTCTTGTCTAGAGTAGAGGTCTGTAGCCAGTTTTTTGTTTGCCGAGACTCTCTTTGTAAGCCTGGAAAATGTGGAGGATGCTTGTCCAATTCGCCTGTGGATCTCAGGGTCCAGAGAGAGGTTATCAGCGATGGTAGAGCCGAGATAAGTGAATCGATGGACTACCACTAGCTTGTAGTTATTGATAGTGATGGTGGGGGCGTGATCGACACTTTGACCTATTATTTGGGTCTTCTTCTGACTGATAGCCAGGTTGAATTCCTGAGAGGCCTTTGAGAATTTGTCCACGAAGTACTGCATTTTCTCTTTAGAATGTACTGTCAGTGCTGCATCGTCTGCGAACAGCATTTCTCTAACGAGTACCTGACGCATCTTGGATTTTGCTTTCAGCCTTGACAGACTAAACAGCTTCCCACTTGACCTGGTGTTCTCGTAAAAAAAAAAAGACTATTACCAACATAAATTATGATGGGTAGGAAATTGCTCTTGTTTTACAACGAATACGTCTGTATCCAAATAAACTCTTTAATATATTCAGGGCACCGTCTAATGGCTGATGGGTATCTTAATTACTGGCTTATAAATCAAAGGAATACTAAAAAGGAGGGACTCATCAACTTTAGGGAGATATAGTGTTGATGAGTGGGGGACTTAGTCTTTTATTTTTAAGACTTTATACAATTAAAGTACCAATTCAGGCTGGTGGAATTTCAGGATTCCTTCGAGGGATAGGCCAAATGTTTTGCGGTATCTGTTACGATTCTTTGCGTTCTGGTACCAACGCCTTCCAAGGCCCTGGTGCCATGCAGTATGTGAGCAAGTCAGTGGTGTTTTCCTTTGGGCAGATGGCGATGATGTGAAGATGGAGAGAGTAATCTTGCATGCATTGACAACTGTTTACCTCAAACATATTTTACCCAAGCTTGTGCATACACGTGCATATGTATGGTCAAACTTAATCACCGGAGGCGCTTGATAGCCGAAATCATGCTGTCTCAAGACTTTGATTAATTTAATGGTAAAGCTAGTGAATGAACGAATGTTCAAGTGA
>NC_068984.1:50402470-50404970 GCF_001194135.2 Octopus bimaculoides | reverse complement strand
CATACACACACACACACATACATACACACACACGTGCATACATGCTTACATACATTCACATATATATTTGTTTATGTAAGCAAACGTGTTGTGATTTGCCTTCTGTATCTGTATGTATCTGAATTTTTGTTGTTGAGGGAATGCTTTGTTAATATCTCCGAGTTGAACAGTCTAGCCACACAGTTTTAACAAATCCAAACTGACTGAATCTATCTAGAGAGATATAGAGACAGAGAGAACTCGATTAAACAGCACTCGTTAAGTCCAATGATATTGACTAAGAGTGAAAAGCTTCAAACGTCAACTTTCCACTTGCCTGCTATTAATGTAACCCATATGGTGACATAAATGTGTCCGAGAGAATATAGTACATTTTTTTTTTTTAATATATTTCCTATGTCAAGAGTTCAAATCAACTGTTGATGTTTTGTTGAATTCCTGAGCAGTACACTGTATTCTATACTTTCTCTGTTTCCCTAGACGTCAGAAATAATCTCGGACATATAACATTGACAGATCATTAGGCGTATACTTCAAGGGAAAATTTAACTAGTTTATTTCATATGAAATATTAACTACGCACTAAGCCTTAAGTTATATGCGATGTTTAGACAGCATATGCATTTCTATAATAATTCTTAAACCTGCTCATCTCAAAAGTCCAAAGAATACAGCAAGGCTAAATATTTCTTCCATGCTCTACATATCGATTTCACTTACCGTTCAATTCAATTGATTTAGATAATGTTTACTAGAATATTTATTGATGCCTGCAATACCAAGTTTTCTCTTAACTTAGTATTGAAGTATGTTAACCATAGCATAAAAAGCATTACCATGTGTAGATTGAGCAACACACACATACACACGCACACACATATGCATGTATAAATATATGGATTCAGTTTCACCCTTTATTCTTTAACAAAGATGTAAATATCAACAGGCCAGTTAATATTTCTTTTACAAGCAGGCGCTTTTATTTTAACTGACAGCGTGTTAGTCCAGCATGCTAATAGTCATTAGATCGGAAGAGGATAGGTGGATGAAATCAATGCTGTTGGTTTACATTGCTCTGTTTTTCAGAGCACCAGAAACCGTTGTGGGAGCGGTAAAATAATGCAAAGAAATAAGACGCATGTAAATTAATAGCTGTGTTATTTATTTCAGCTTAATGGTCTAACTATTGATTTAGCAATGAGTTGAGGAAGTATAGAAACAGTGTTCTGTTAAGAA
This sequence comes from Octopus bimaculoides, assembly GCF_001194135.2. Lineage (NCBI taxonomy): Eukaryota > Metazoa > Mollusca > Cephalopoda > Octopoda > Octopodidae > Octopus > Octopus bimaculoides. The sequence continues at coordinate 50,403,734 of NC_068984.1, read as the reverse complement.
TCATTCTGTTGTCCAATTTACATTCCACATTCCAGCATGATTTCGAGGTTATATTGTATATCCTACTGTTTTTCAGAAAGATGGTGATGCTGGTCATCGAGAATAGAATGTTCCAGTTACCCCGTCTCCAAAGTCTCTTCGCGTCAAATATTTTAGTTCGTTTGCTGCATCTACCCTTCGTGAAGCTCTTCAAATTGTCCAAGATCATGTACGTCTTTCTTCAATTGCTATTCTTTAAATTTGTTACCCTCGACAGCTTCAATGCATACAGTTTTTTTTTTGGGGGGGGGTCTTACACTGACATTACTGATGCTTTGGTTACCTTGAGCCCTGACTTCAAATACAGTCGACCATATTTTCTCAGTTATAAAGTCATCTTTTACGACAGGCTTCTTTCAGTTTCCGTCTACAAAATCCACTCACAAGGCTTTGGTCGGTCCGAGGCTATAGTAGAAGACACTTGCCCAAGGTGCCACGCAGTGGGACTGAACTCGGAATCATGTGGTTGGTAAGCAAGCTACTTACCACGCAGCCATTCCTGTTAAGCTTAACATTAAAAGTATTTCCTTGTGTAACTTGAGCCAGCTTGAAAAACTTCAATACAAACATTTATTTTTTCTTAAGCTTCCACACCCTGATGTCACCTACATATAATATAATTATCTCATACCAAATTTGTCCTCCTTCCATGAAACCAATGCTCAAATCCTGCTCCGAAGAGAATATGTCAACCTATGACTTTCTTCAACAACATTAATATACTGAATAATTAAACAAATTCTGGAAGATTCTTGTCCTGCGTATGCACCACATTCCAACAGTTGCCGAAACGAGAACGAGTAATTCAAGTTGTCGTTGCTGTTTAGCTCCCAGTGAAGACCGATAGAATGAGCCTATAATCAAAGGTATTGCAGCCATGGCCATCCAATATCTTTAAGGGTATATAGGACTGTATACAACAGTTGAAGTTGTATTTCTTAGTTGTTGTTATTTATCCTCCACTGAACGCCGTTTGAAAAGACATATGGTCAAGTATATTCCAGTTGTGAACATATAACTGCGTTATGTAATGTATCCGTTCTTTGTAATATGGCACATTGTAATTTGAAAAGTAGAGAGAGAGGGTGAGGAGAATATTAGATAGATAGATAGATAGATAGATAGATAGATAGATAGATAGATAGATAGATAGTAGATATCTTTTTATTATAGCCACACAGGGCTAAATACAGAAAATGGACAAATTACAAAGTAGAGCTTTTTT
>NC_068984.1:50398310-50400995 GCF_001194135.2 Octopus bimaculoides | reverse complement strand
AGAGAGAGAGAGAGAGAGAGAGAGAGAGAGAGAGAGAGAGAGAGAGAGAGAGAGAGAGAGAGAGAAAGAATATGTGCTGGTTGTTATTATGTTTTGCAATCAAATAACCAGATAGACGCTCCCTCATCCGCTCAAACTCATTTCAAGCGTTAGGTATTACAATACCGTTTTATGACTGAGCGAATATGATGCATTTCAAGTTACCGTATTATATTACTCACTCAACATAAACTCCTTAATGAATTTTATTATATACTTATACATTTAGAATTAACGGTATTGATTACTAGAATTAGAATGGAATTCAATAATGCGGAAAAAACAACTTTGAATACTGAGAGAAACACATTTAGATATTTGGATGAGATGCTTATTATGGAAATAAATACATTTCTCTCTCTGGTGGCCGAAATATTTCTTCTCAACATATTTTGAATGCTACTTAGATTCCTTTATTCCAAGTAGTAATAATGTTTAAATGATTTTGTTATTCCCGACTTATCTAATCAATGACATATATTTTTGATAGTGTATTGTGGCTATCCTGGAACACTGCTGTCTGAGGTATATCTCGATATATTCATACAATAGCACATTCCTACCTAACTTTTGTGTGATGCTCATGGAAGAGGTTAAAAAAGTAATTTAGGGAACTTCGGAATGTAAAGTACACCCTCTACAAATACAGTTTTGCCTTGCTGTAAAATGAAAACGAAGTGGTTACATCGTAGGTTTCATTTTTCTAGGGATAGAAAAAGTGGAATCGATTTCTTTATCGATCTCAGTTTCAGACCGGCCATTTCAGTTGAATCTCAAGACTATTATACTCTATAAATTGATATATACTGTAAATCTTTCCCTAGAGAGAATATGGACATTTTCTGTGATAAACTAGTTCACTTGATATGGTTATATTTTAATTATTTTTCACAGTGAGGTTAAAACATTTTTTAAAGCAAAAGAAAATAAATGAAATAATGTTTGAAGTTATCCAAAGATGCCATGCGAATTAAGCAATTAATCTTTGTGGTCAGTAGATGCTCTTGGTTAGTTTGAATGATGCCTAGATTGTACACGCTATACATACTTATAAGCTACTACTCTTTCAGTGAATAGGTGCATGAGGTGAAATAAACATCAGAGTTGCTTTGCTCCACATAGAAACTGCAGAAGCTACTCAGAGGTTTTGCACGATTCTGTAATCTATTGCAATGCTGGAAACCCTTCCGTATCATCCGTGGGTATTATCAAAGTTAAAAGCTTCGTCTGAGTGGCGCAGTAAGGACTGAACAAGTCTTTACCTACGGAAAGGTCCTACTTGTGGTCTCTTATCAACATAGCCATCTTGAGTTAGTTTCAGCTGCCGTGCCTATTTTCTTGATAGCTTTCTCCAGTTCTCTGGGTTCCAGACTTATCTTCAGAAATAACACACTTACCTTGATGGAAATTTGCGGCAGCCGACTTTAGTGGGGCATGTGACCACATACCATCCCTTGACAAGGGCCTCTCTTCGTCTAAGTCTTGATATATCGATTTATTTTCTTGGTGGGAAATATCGAGTGTGTTCTCCCAGAGCACTATGATTTCGACCATAAATGCTTTTTATTCTTAGAGGGGCAGGAACATGACTAGTCGGAGAGATGTTACCACGTTCTCCTTTGCAAAGACACGTCTGCCACTCAGGTCTGAGGCTGAACACAAAATGCAATATAGAAAACGTGTCCCCTACCATTGCTTTCGCCTTGGGTGCTTTGTTACCTTCTTTTTGGAATTTTATACTTTTCGGTGGTTATGGCCCTAAAGCAGCCGATTAAAATATAGTAAATGGTGCAAAGAGTTGCTCCGCACTGCTTGCAGGAAAGGTCTTTCTTTACCCCATATTTTAAGACTATTTGGGGTTGGCAAGAGGTCAGAGACAGCATAAAGGTGGAAGAACAATCTTCCCTGGTCAGTGCTTCAGAGTTCCTTCCAGGTCAGTGGGCACTCAAGTGTTTGGTCATACTGCAACCATTGAGCCTGGTGGACAAGCCCTACTGCTTTCACGCGGCAGTTTTCGTCATGTGAGTCACAGATCCTTTACATTAAGAGCTCTCTCTTGCTCCTGGTATTGGTGTTATTCCTCATCTTTGTGCTGTAATTGACAAGTCTCTATTACTTAGCAGTTCGGCAAAGGAGAACGATAGAATAAATATTAGGCTTACAAAGAATAAATCGTGGGGTCGATTTCTTCGACTAACACCCTTAAGGCGGTGTTTAAGGCTGTGGTCAAATGACTGAAACAAGTAAAAGAATAAAAGAAAAATTACCTTAAATATTATCCCAAAACGCTCTTTAGTTCACTTTGAATGAATGAATTCATTTGTATGATGTCATTCTTATGCAAATCAGACTGATTAATTAAACTGAGGCCACGTCTATAATCACCTTATCTGCCGTGAGCAAAAGATGAGTATTTTTCTGCCCATCGAAAATCCATCTAGGCAGGAAGATGATTAAATTGATTCCAATGTCATTTTTGCCTACAAATTTTGCCTACAGATTGTGATCGAAACAAAAATTTGATGCTATGAAAGATATCCATTACATTTCAAATTATTCAAAATCACTGTATAGAATTCACTATGAATTAATTCAGTATATATACGCACATTCATACATACGTGAATATATGTGATACATAGATAT
>NC_068984.1:50395322-50396240 GCF_001194135.2 Octopus bimaculoides | reverse complement strand
TGGTTCAGCAAAATAGACCGATAGAATAAGTACTAGGCTTCCAAAGAATAAGTCCTGGGGTCGATTTGCTCGACTAAAGGCGGTGCTCCAGCATGGCCACAGTCAAAAGACTGAAACAAGTAGAAGAGTAAAATATATATATATATACGACGGGCTTCTTTCAGTTTCCGTCTACCAAATCACAAGGCTTTGGTCGGCCCGAGGCTATAGTAGAAGACACTTGCCCAAGGTGCCACGCAGTGGGACTGAACCCGGAACCATGTGGTTGGTAAGCAAGCTACTTACCACACAGCCACTTCTGCGCCTATTTATTAATTTTAATATGTATTATTTTTATTATTTTTTGTTTTCGTAATTTTTATTTTTCACTATTTGTATCATTTCATAATTTTGATATTCCTACACCACACACACCCACGCGCACTCATGCACACCCATACACACGCGCACACATACACATACAAACACACGCGCACTCTCTCTCTCTCTCTCTCACACACACACACACATACATACGCATACACAGACGCACTTTCCACACGCGCACACACACGTACGCACACATAATACTCACACCCATGGCTACACCAACGCACACACACATACTACTTCTCATCCCTCTATAGCCACACGCACCCATCTTCACACCCTCTTCTGACTGACTCTGACCCACTATTGACCCTTCCATCTCCGCACACACGCAAACACGTACAGATACCAACTGCCACACCCACCCACTCATACACTTGTCACTATAGCTGCTGATCGCTCAAAGCGACATTAACACACACGCACACACACACGCACACACACACGCACACACACACTCACACGCACACACACACACACACACACACGTGCACACCGATCCTACCACACACACGCGCACAGACTACGCACACGCACACTGACCATCTT
>NC_068984.1:50391753-50395041 GCF_001194135.2 Octopus bimaculoides | reverse complement strand
ATCTTCTCTCTCTTCTGCTCCAGAAAGTGGAGGCGTAATGGCCCAGTGGTTAGGGTAGCGCACTCGCGGTCATAGGGTCGCGGTTTCGATTCCCAGACCGGGCGTTGTGAGTGTTTATTGAGCGAAAACATCTAGAGCTCCACGAGGCTCCGGCAGGGGATGGTGGCGAACCCTGCTGTACTCTTTCACCACAACTTTCTCTCACTCTTACTTCCTGTTTCTGTTGTGCCTGTAATTTAAAGGGTCAGCCTTGTCACACTGTGTCACACTGAATATCTCCAAGAACTACGCTAGAGGTACACGTGTCTGTGGAGTGCTCAGCCACTTGCACGTTAATTTCGCGAGCAGGCTGTTCCGTTGATCGGATCAACTGGAACCCTCGACGTCTTAAGCGACGGAGTGCCAACAACAACAACAACAACAACAACAACAACAACAACAACAACAAGTGCTCCAGAAAGCAATTTCTCTTCATTCCTACTTCTGGTTTCTTACTTCAAAAATATAACCGCACGTGATTGCTGATGTCTTGGACTTTCCTGGTTCTTCCTAGTTCCGAAGCTATGCTCGAAACGTAAAATTTCTACTCTTTTCTTTCTCTGAGCATCTCATTAATACATTGCTTGTGCTACGTCGAAACCTTTGTTCTTTTCTTTTACTCAGTGTTTTTTTTTTAATTGACTATTTATATACACATGCACATACACGCACATAGATACTTAAATTCCTACACACGCACACACATACAACATACATACATACATACACACATACATACATATATGTATGAGTCGGTGTGTGTACACACGTACATGACCATTTATGTGTGTCTTTATGAGTGCGTGTGTAGATATTGAAAGAATAAAAAACAAAGATAATGTGTATTAATGACATTTATAAGAAATGAAAGGAATATTACTTACCTCCTTCCTATTTGGAGGTTATACAAATCCTTTGCGATTTCATGTGCGGGCTGTTGTGGCCGGTGGTAATAATGACAGCAAGGTGGGTGGTAATCCTAGAGGAATCATATTACAGTTGTTGATAGTATTGCTACTGACGGTATGTGTATTTATAATGTTCTTACTGACTTGTATTGTTGCTGTTGTTGGTACTGTTATCATTTGGCTGTGGTTAATGGCAATGGAGATTTTGGTGGTGGCAGTGTTGATGTTGAGTGATGATGGTAGTCAAGATAGCAGTGATATTGATTTCTGTTGTTATAAGTGTTGCTACAGTTGTTATTGTTACTATTGTTGTCGGTGCCGGTGAAGTTCTTTTTTTTTTTTTTTTTTGTTCTTAGCATTTTTACTTCACAGGAAAAAAAAAATTCTTCCAAGCTTAGTGAGAGGATAGAAAAGTTATCGTCAGACGGAAGACCATTTCCGAATACTTACAATAAGCATAAATCTAAAGCGCTTTGAGATTATGCGGAAGTGTTCATACTGGGGAGAGATTAGTTTAACTTCACTGGAAATGCAAAAGCTCTATTCCCAATGTTGTTTGTTACAGCTTCTGTCAGTGAAATTTCCCTTAAAAAGCTTTGGCTAACCAGATTCTATGGTATAAGACACTTGCCCACATGAACTCGAAATTACTTTGTTGTGAATCGATCTTCTTAACCACAGAATAATGATTAAACTGACCTATGACCCGTCGTGTATGTCCAATATGTCTCATGGTTTAATACCTCTACTGTGCATAATGGGTGATTTTAGCTGATCTCATTGTGATGAAGACATTCGGACGGGACTCTAACAGAGGACACTACAACCTCATGACGTGCAGATTCCCAGCTACAATTTCCTATTCAAGAAACCATCAGTTGTCAGACTGTAAAGAAAGCTAAATTTACTGCTCGCTTTGAATTTAATTCCACCTTGCACACACTAAGACAATCTCTTCCAGCTCTTTCCTTTTCTTCTTTATGAGGATCAACAATAACAAACGACTAGTAACTCTTAACCAACGAGGTCTCTGACATTGATGGTGTTCCTTTCATTATTTACAAAGTGCTCCGGAGCAAGTCCTGTCCTAGCTACACACTTCAATCACTCTGCTTCTCTCTCTCTCTCTTTCTCTCTCACTCCCCCTCTCTTTTCTCTCTCCAATGTGACCTTCCACTTTTAAATCTGTAATATTTGATTTGCGGGATCTTTTTTAAAACGGGGGCCACATTTTTCATTAACGAAACACTTTGAAACTTGGATCACTGGTAGAATGTGTCATATAAAACATCTGTTTCTCTTAGTCTTCTTAAAAAAAAAAAGAAATCCATAAATTATTCCGTGTTAAAGTTGTCGTATTTCTGTAATTTCAACCAATCACTGACGTCCATTCAGCCGATATACATTAAGTGCCGACTACATAAACAAACGATTCTGAAACAATTAACCCTAACCCTAACCCTAACTCTAACCCTAACCCTAACCCTAGGGTTAGAGTTAGGGTTAGGGTTAGGGTTAGGCTTAGGGTTAGGGTTAAAGCAAATTTAAAATGAAAAAAGCAAATAAAACGAAGAATCGTTTGTTTATGTAGTCGGCACTTAATGTATATCGGCTGAGTGGATGTCAGTGATTGGTTGAAATTATCGAAATAAGACAATTTTTTACATGAAATAAATTCGAATACAAAAATATTTTTCTGTTCTATAACACAAAATAGATAAGTATACGAAGTTTGAAAGTCTTTCGGTACCAAAAACACTACGTAAAACATTAATGAAAAATGTGGCCCCCGTTTTAAAAAAGATCCGATTTGCGAGAGATTTGGCTGCTATTTCCAGAGGAGAGAACGACCACGAAAATGCATCTTACGTCTGCTTACGCTGTTGACACTGTTCATATAGCTGCTGCTTGATCTTATTGTTTCTATTGCTGATGCCGATATTCATGTAAAATCTGTTGTTTTGTACTCCTGTTATTGTTTCCACTACTGCTGTTCCTGAACATGCTGTTCTTGCAAATAATGCTGCTCTTTTTTGTATGTCGATGAAGTACCTACAATTTCTATTTCTTGTCGGTGTTTAAATTATCATTTTCGCCGTTGTTGGTGGTGTTGGTGTTGGTGGTGGTGTTGGTGTTGTTGTTGTTGTTGTTGTTGTTGGTGGTGGTGGTGGTGGTAGTGGTGCTGGTGCTGGTGGTTGTTGTTGATGCTACTGTCGTAGTTTCGCTGGCAAAGTTTCGTTCTCAAAGATCTCGTGACAAATTCTGGCATGAAAATTGTTAAATTTGCAAATGAAACGTTGAAATTAGTGAAAAGGAGAAGAGTTAAAAAGACTGCGAAGGC
>NC_068984.1:50389454-50391575 GCF_001194135.2 Octopus bimaculoides | reverse complement strand
TATATATTTACATACAGAATGAGAAAAAGAAACGTGAAGGTAAGGGAAATTGACATGGTATGATTAAAAGACAACAGAAGCTAATTATTGCAAGGATTCACAGAAAAGAAATAGTCTAAGATAGGTTTCTGAACATTTTCAAAAGTAAAGTATACATGCATACGTACATTCATACACGCGCGCGTGCACGCATACATACATACATGCATACATACATACATACATACATACATACATACAAGCATGCATGCATACATACATACATTCATACATACATACAGTCAAACATACATACATACATTCAAACATACATACATACAGTCAAACATACATACATACATACATTCAAACATACGTACATACATACATACATACATACATATAAAGAGAATATGGTCATCAAAACTCAGCTCACAACAAGCATAATACCCAGAGCAATTTTGCAGTGCCTGTCCTCATACCCACGTTTGTCCTTCTGGACAGGGCACTACAAGAACTCATTGAGACAGATATTCAAACTTGCAAGTTGCTCATTGTTACAGGAAATTTCAACATCAATGAAGATGTAAACAGGCGTGGATGGTGGCCGTGGTCTCAAATCTGTATTGAAGTCATATGAAGTACTTACTGTGACTCTGAAACATCTGCAACAGAAGAAAGAGACGAGTGACTATTTTGCCCAAGTTGATTGACCATGAAATAAACATAATTAGAATAGCTATTGAACTTGAGAAATAAGAGCTCATACAGATATCTTTCAAAAGTATATTTGTAAAATCTATTTATCAGTAAAATAGAATGAAAAATGGCCCCGTTCACTGAGAAGATAGTACTAGGCTCGGAAAACAATCCATAGAAGGGATTGATCACGTCAAAAGCTAAGCATAGAGTACCGACAAGTTTATGACATGTGCCTTCGTGGTCTACTACCATGCGATTCAAGAATAAGAGATCCCCACTAAGTACATATAGCATAAAAGGCAGAAAACGTTGACACAAGACCAAGACTGAAGACATCAGCCACATTATTGCCAATTACGAGAGAATATCCTCCAGATATCTTCCTATGAGATATGACGCGGTGGCCAGAAAGGTCTGGAACAGGAACAGTATAACAAAAATTAAACAACGTATTGAGACTAATAGGATAAAATATATTGGTGGAAATCAATAATTAAAGAGCTACCAAGTGAAAACACAACTGATCAGATATTATTGTGTGTTACCACAAGGAAAAATTATGTTTTGTACTGGAAATTATCTTTCTTCCGGACAATAATGTGGTTAGCAAAATACAAGAAAAAATGGACATCTGTGGACTATCGATGAGGAGTTTACAAATCTAGGACCCAAGATATACTTTCAGTTTCATACCTATTATTATTGAAGCAACAGGATACAAACCAACCCGTCTGGAGATAAGTATGGCAGAACTTGGTCTCTTGAGAAGAAAACGTAAATTCTTTATTCATACGTTACAACTAATCCCGATATCTGAGACTATAAAAATTATAAAAATCTGCAAGGACTTCAAATTTAAAGCACGATGATTAAAACAACATGCTTTCTTCACAACCTTGTTACCAAGTAGGTGGTCGATCAAATTTATTCTAAATTAAAAAGAGAAAGAGAACATATATATAGAGGATGACAACTAGTGAACAAGTAAGACCATTTCTTAAGTTCATTTCATTCTAAGAAACGCATTACTCTTGGTTTCCATATTAGACATCATCACTGATGTGTCATACAAACATGTTAAACAGTTTAATGTACATTGGATTAAATTAACTTTAACGCACAAATGATATGTCGTATTATAAATTTATTAATTTAAGTCAACAAAAAATATCACAAAGCATCTGCTGTGATGTTCAAATAAGTTACACAAATGTTTCACTGCTATAAGCAAACGCATTATAAATACTCTACATCACATTTAGACGATTTTGATTACGTAATTTGCACAGCATCCACCTTCAGATTAGTTCTTATAATTTATATATTTATGTTTCTGTACACACAAACACATACACACACTCACATACATGTATGTGTATATATATATATATATGTATGCGTATATATATATATATATATATATATATATGTATATATATA
>NC_068984.1:50386544-50388816 GCF_001194135.2 Octopus bimaculoides | reverse complement strand
ACATGGAACATCTCTAAGATAGAGGTTTTTTAAGTGCATTCACTCAGCTGATTTGTTTCATCGTTGTAATTTTCGTTGCACTGCGAGCATATGATGCAGTAGATAAGATTTTTTGCTTTGCGATTCATATTTTCATTCACTTTCAGTTCCTGCATATTCTTGAATCTTTTCGTGGTTCCTTGTTCAATTAATTCATATTTCCCGCAACGTGGGTCACTACAGTTTTTTTACTTACATTATTTCTCTCTCCAATGTGAATCTGGCCTTTGCTAGGCATCTTTTGATATTTGGTGGTTGTCTTCGGCAGTTTGTGATTCTTTAATTGTTTGTCAGAGATTCGGTGACTGATGTAAATTCGGGATGTATCGTTTGGCCGATTGTAGGATGTTGTGATTCCTAGGATTATGTGTGATTACAAATGGAATATTTACATTTGTATTTTTTTTTTTTTTCTCAGTATAAATATTTCATCGTAAGGCAGAGACAGGAACTTCTTTTCCTTTCGTTATGTCATGATTCATTAGGGTTCTGGAATATATCTCCTTTTGAAGTGACACATTTAGTTATATAGGTGTTTATCTCATCTCTTGCTATATGTAACTATCGAACACAATCAATTATAAATGCCTCATTTCTTTAATTATCAGAATATCTAGGTAAGGGTGTCCTCATTCATTCATTTCTATACTGAACTGAAAGTGAATGAAAATATGAATCGCAAAGCAAAAAATCTTATCTACTGCATCATATGCTCGCAGTGCAACGAAAATTACAACGATGAAACAAATCAGCTGAGTGAATGCACTTAAAAAACCTCTATCTTAGAGATGTTCCATGTAGACATTTATGAAAAACTTCTCTCTTAGAAATGTTCCATCTAGACATTTAAGCAAAAGAAAAATTCAAAATATTTCCTTTTAACAATATAAGACGAAAGTGTTCAACTACGAAAGACAAACAAAAAATACTTTATAGGAATTCTAAATCCGAAACTAAATCGGAAATAATCAACACATTTCTAAACCAACTTCCTTTTTATAGATTTACCTTTTGTGTAATTTAAAGAATGTTATAAAGACCTCTTTATTTTTGTTCCAGAATACGAAGCAGTAAACCGAGTAGATGAAACAGAGACAATATGCGACTTCGCTGGAACAGTCCTTCCCGGAAAGCAAATTAAATAAAATTTGGGATTTTTTGCGGAGGGTGAAAGTGTTAACGAGAACAGGACAGTGAGAACAAGACAATAAAAACAAACGGTGAGAGCTGTTGAGCCAAGACGATAGAAAAATTATTATGAACGCTCGGTAGACGAGCCATGAGAGGAGATAGGAAAAGGCACGTCTTTTCTTTAGGAAGGAAGTGGACAGAAATAGAGATCCCCTTTCGTCACGTGTCAGCGACGAGAGAATCAAGGAGGAGGAGTGAGAGAGAGAGAGAGGGAACGGTAAAAGGGAGAGAAGAATAGGGAAAAGGTGAGAGAGAAAAACAGAAAGGATGAAGAACAAGAGAGGGAGAGAGATAGGCAAGTCAGTTTGATTATGTGTGCATGAGTCTATCTGTGTATGTGTATATGTGCGTGTCTATATGTGTATATGCAGACGAGCATATATGTGTGCATGTGTGTGTATTTATTTATCATCTCTCTTTCTCTCCCTCTCTCTCTCTCTCTCTCTCTCTCTCTCTCTCTCTATATATATATATATATATATATATATAAAGTTAGAAAGAGAGAGAGAGAGAGAGACAAATAAATACACGCACACGCACACATATATGCCCGTCTGCATATACACGTATAGACACGCACATATACAGACACAGATAGACTCATGCACACATAATCAAACTGACGTACATTCATTTGAACAAACACCCAGATACATAGACGCATAAATAACCTGAAATAAACACGCATATGGCATCCACTTAACTAGAACATTAGGTGCACGTGTCTTAATATTTAAAATTTTGTTACAGACTCAGCAATTTTACTATTTTTTCTTGAAACATAAAAAAAATTTGAAGGCTGAAAATGTGTCACAAGTCGTCCAATTTATATTTCTCTATCACAATATTATTACACTGCAGAATATTTTCCAATTGTTTTTTGCTTTCGTTTTATGTTTTTCGTCTTTTCTTTTTAGACACAACACATACTAGTAGTACTTCTTCTTCTTCTTCTTCTTCTTCTTCTTCTTCTTCTTCTTCTTCTTCTTCTTCTTCTTCTTCTTCTTCTTCTTCTTCTTCTTCTTCTTCTTCTTCTTCTTCT
>NC_068984.1:50383155-50386519 GCF_001194135.2 Octopus bimaculoides | reverse complement strand
GAGAGAGAGAGAGAGAGAGAGAGAGAGAGAGAGAGAGAGCGAGAGAGAGAGAGAGATAGAGATAGAGCGAGAGAGAGAGAGAGAGAGAGAGAGAGAGAGAGAGCAGTAGAGTGAGAAAGAGGGAGAGAGAGTGACACACACATACACACACACGCACACATTTATATATAGAAAACAAAGAGATGACACGGGAAAGACCAAATGTTATATAATAAATTTCATTAGCTTACATCTGTTTATGCTATCAGATGTGGTGGACTCCTAGTTGAGTACCAGGGTAATATCCTATAGCTTCATCAGAACCTTGAATATAATGTGTATTTTATTTGCACTTCGTTATGATATGTGGTTTGCGCCTGGAGAATATGTTTGAGTCCTCTCAACATATGAAACTAAATTATTAGTAGCGCCTTAATACATGAATTGTGACATTTAAATATTATATATATATATATATATATATATATATATATATATATATATATAGATAGATAGATAGATAGATAGATAGACATATAGAATATATACATACAAACACACTTATATACACATTTATGTCTCTACGTGGTATAAGATTTACATTTATTGGAGAAACAGTTAATGATTTGCCCCGTCGCATCTCAGTATTTTATGTCCACGCTGTAAGAGTACGCTGTTCTGAGTAGTGCATATCAATAGTGTCTGGAGATGTTATAGATGTTCTATATGTCACATCTGGAGGGAAACAATATGGTCTATGCTGGTTAGGGTGGAATTTTTCAGTAACACTTTGCTGTTGGGTTGGCCTGGTTAGGCGTGTGTTTTCGATTGTGGTGTGAGAGCATGGTATAATGGTATCCAGACTGGAATAGCTTTCATTAACACTATTGCATATATTCACATTCTATTGTGCACACCAACCAACATTTTCATTGGAACATCAGCAATAAAGGCTTCTGTTGACTCTGGCTGAAAGTCTCTCCCCACCCAATGTCTCCATGTACATACACTTCTTCCACACCTCTCCAAACGTCTCCATCCACTAACGACTCTTTGACCATATATCTACCTGTACCGAGGATTGTTTTCTTATTTCATTGCATTCCGAAGTTACCTTTCGTGACTACAAATTTCTCGACTATTCTTGGTACTCATATTTTTTCCATACTGATACGGTCGGTGCTGAAGTTGAAACTTTCGGAAACCTCAATTCCCTCCATCAACTTATTTCATTCAACAAACAGAAAATCTAAGACCTACTGTTCTGCTTTTCACCTCTGAAAGAAATCTCTGTCAGGCATTCATTACCACTGATCAATGGATAGAATTGTCCGACCATTATCTTATCTTGTGTACCAACCAAATATTCACTTAACATATAATATGTCTTACATCCTGAACACTGTGTCACTTCAAGTCAGAAGTCAGCTGACTGGTGGAAGCTTCACCAATTCTAAGCTATCTCTGCCGTACATGTGCTTTACTTTTGCCCCATAAAAAAAAAAAAAATAGAAATCATCGAAACACACCCAAAGCTCAGAACTTCAGATCCAGAATATGATCTACACACAGCTTTGATGCAGCCGTCTACATAAAAAAGCATGGCTTCTCGTGTAGGAAGAAATTCACTCACACTACCAATTGGATGGCTCTTACTCATCATTGCAACACCTGAAAGGTCATCAGATGCAAAGGATAGTTATTGTGCATTGCCCTGCCTGCAAACATTCTTGTTTGAGAGAGAGAGAGAGAGAGAGAGAGAGAGAGAGAGAGAGAGAGAGAGAGAGAGAGAGAGAGAGAGAGAGAGAGAGAGAGAGAGAAATAGAAAAAGAGAGCAAAAGTAACTGAGATACGGAGACGGATAATATACATAGATATTCTCATTAGATACCAAATTGTTTTATATATATATATATATATAGTCACATGATTTTATTTCACACTGTACACCAAGCGACAAGTCTAGAACAAATCTATTCACCCAAGCCAACCTCATCGCTCTCACCCACCTCTTGCAAATTTACTGGAGTAAAGAATTCCCTGAAACGCACACTTTCCTCTTCAAGTATTATTCGAACAAGATAATGAGAACTAAGTAGGCCCATGAGGAAACCCATGCCCTCCATCTTCTCAAATTTGTTCACCATACTATATCGTAACAAATTAGGCAAGGCGGTAAGAAACTTGTATGGGTGTTTGCAAAGTAGATGATGACATTATCAGTCACATAACGTGTAAATATTACAAGGCGGATGGGAAGATGTCACAGCGTCGGGGATAATGATATGCTGGGTGGTTTTGTAGCCAGTATGAAATATGTCTTCAAAGTGGATGCAAAGTTGCTGTAGCACCAAACGGAAGTTGTTAATGAAACTGATGCGTATAAGAATCGTATGCTGTTTCTATGTGTAAAAACGTAGTCTTACATCCTGGGTTTGATTATTATAGAGAGCAGCTTCAAAGTATGTTGGTGGGTAGATTAATAGAACATTTTAGCAGTGAAAAGAAGAAGGACATAGTCACACCTATAACTATTTCAATCCTTTGACTTTATGTCAATCATATTTTACTGATGGCCAGCCTATCATTGAAATTTATCAATGTATTAAAAATGTGACACGTGTCTCTATGATGTGTTATATATAGTTTTATTTATACTGAATATGCATTTCCTGAACTTAACAAGTTTGTGTGACTCTTATATTCATTAACCCGTGCTCTTTCCCGGAAACACGACCAGTCCTTATCACTGACAATAGAAAATCTTGTTTGTCACTCATGATAGATACTAAATCAGAAAAATGCTATTTTTCCCTTGTGCAGCCATTCAGTACTTATTGTATATTAAATGGTGTTATTAACCTTTCACACCACTTCATCTCTTCAGCTTATAGATTTTGCACGCAGACGAAATTACCTTTTATAGCGTGTTATCTCTAGAGACCGTCATACTTTACCTCACAAAAATTCAAGCAGTATTGCAGAAAAGCTACACATATATACAAGGAGCCGACAGCATTGACACTTTTCGGTCTATTATAGAACATATTCATGTATCTTGGAGTACGTGTCTTAGTATAAACAATGCATCTTTCATGCACGACCATGAAATAATTTCTACAAATCCTTTTCTCTAGTTTATCGACAAATTGTTTCTAGCATAGTGCCTCCATGCTCCTAATTAAATTGATTGTACTTAATTTTCTTTTCATTTATTCGTTTACTAATTGTGATAATCCTATCATTCACCCCTTGACTAACCTATTAATCCACTTACAGTCGAAAATAACTGCTAATTACCAGCTCTGTATTTAAGGAATTCCTGTCTACATGATCTATCTTGACCATAATCATTTGGTTGCGTAAATAATTAGCCCTATCATAT
>NC_068984.1:50379566-50382858 GCF_001194135.2 Octopus bimaculoides | reverse complement strand
ATATATATATATATACACGCTAATGGCAAACAGTGAAAATCAGTGTTCAACACCGATTTGATGGATAACTGTTCTTTACTTGAGAGTTAACTAGGCTACCAATGCTTTCACGAGTCAGAAATCTCTCAACAATTATCAAGCCTGCCACATAAGAATGTTGGTACTAGTCGCCACGCTGTATTATCATCCAAGATGGAAACTAGTACCAACGTCCCCATGTGGCAGGCTTAATAATTGTTTAGAGATTTAGAGCAGGCTGGGTCACTTGACTTGAAGGAAATTCTAACTGGGCACCCACCTGAAAAGCCAAGTACTTGGTGTACACTTACCAGACGGGTAGTCATGATAGTTATATTGGGTTTCATATATTTGTTCCTAAGCGTCACTATTATGACGTGTGCTGCTCTCGCTCAATAATAATAATAATGATCTTCCTCCCGAATGTTTGGGGAGGTTGTTAGTCGATTACATCGACTTCAATGCTCAATTGGTTCTTATTTTGTCGACCCCGAAATTATGAAAGGCAAAGTTGTCTTAGGCGGAACTTGAACTCAGAACGTAAAGATGGACGAAATGTCGCACTTTGCCAGGCGTGCTAACAACTCTGCCGGTTCGCCACCTAAAAAGCCATCAACCTCAGCAGCATTTGAACTTGTAAGACAGAGCGGGAAGAGTGCCGTTAAGCATTTTGTCCAGTGCGTTAGCGAGTCTGTCAATTCGACTAATAATAATAGTAATGATTTCAAATTTTGGCACAAAGCCAGCAATGTCAGTACAGGAGGTAAGTCGATTACATTTGTACTTATTATGTAGACCCCGAAAGGATGAATAGGTAAAGTTGACCTCCGGAAATTTGAACTCAGAACGTATAGAAGGAAGAAATGTCGCTAAGTACTTTGCTCAGCATGCTAACGATTCTGCCAGCTCGTAGCCTTTATAATAAAGTATTATTATTATTATTATTATTATTATTATTATTATTATTATTATTATTATTATTATTATTATTATTATTAGTAGTAGTAGTAGTAGTAGTAGTAGTAGTAGTAGTAGTAGTAGAGGTAGTAGTAGTAACAGTAGCTCCAACAGCTATGCCAAAAGGAAGAAAGAAATGAATGATCGGAGGGGTTCTCAATGACGAAAAAAGAAAAAAAGAAAAAAGAAATGAAAAGACAAAAATAATGATTATAATTACAACGTACAATAGCCTCCGGTGTGATTTTGGTGTAATGTATCCGACAGACCACAGTGACTTCCGATCGTAGATTAGCTGGAATCACCTGCTGCCTGAGGTGGCACTGAACAGGGCAGATTGCACTTTTCATTGACAACTAGTCACTTAGTAAACATTAAATTACCCTGCAACCTTAGTTAATCAGACGCCAGGGCATAAGTGCATATGTACATACATACATACATACATACATACATACATACATATCATTATCAGACCATACATAGACACACATTATTACAGACATATATAATACATACGTACATACATACATATGCATATTACACTTACATGCATAATATATAGATAAATATATAAATGCATACCTACACACAAGCATTCATACACGTGTCCATACGTACATTATACGTAGATACATACCATAACATTCGTACACACTCACACACACTCTTACAGTTGCGCTTATACAAATGTCAATCTTTTAGTTGCGTGTGTATGCGTGTGAAATCGTGTATCAGTGAAAGTATACGTTTGTATGCGTGTATGTGTGTATGTGTATATATGGACGGGTGTGCGTATGTGTCTGTTGTAGAGATATATCGTACATCGACACACGGAGTGTATATCAGAACGTGTTTAAAAAAGAGACACAAAAGAAATAGAGATAGAAAGGGGGGGTGGAAGAGATTGAGAGAGATTAAGAGAGAGAAAAAGTGTGTGTGTGTGTGTGTGAGAGAGAGAGAGAGAGAGAGGGAGAGAGAGAGAGAGAGTGTGTGTGTGTATGTCTGGCCTTTTCAATTAATTCGTAATTCGATCCACTGGAGTGACATTAATTTGAATCATCTATCTCCTCGACTCTCGGCATACACAATTGATGTAGCTTTACATATTTTCTTTTATATGTATTCTATTTTTTCTCCTTCCTAATGCTTCTGTGACACTTAAAATAGACGCCAAATGCTAAGGCATTGCAAACTTATTGATATAACTACTACAGTGCGTGGTTATATGTTCCAAGGTTGAAAAAAAAAAGAAAAAAAAAGAGCATCAAAACCCTAATTCAATTTTCAGATGGATGTTGCTTCATTTATATAAAGCTAATTCTTCAGTTACCGCATGAACGTCACACATTCTCATTCAGCCTCTTACATTTGTCTTTTGCTACTTAATTTTCTCATCTTTTTCATGGTCTCTTTTATTCTTTCATATTTTAATTGTTTCAGCCATTGGAGCCCCACCTCGTAGCGTCTCGAACAAATCACTCCTAGTATTTACTTTTTAAGTCTGGCACTTATTTTATCGAATCATTTTGCCGAACTGTTAAGTTACGGGAACGTAATCAAACCGACACTGGTAGCCATGCTTTGTGAGTGGACAAACGCGAACTCAAACATAGACACACACCCACACAAACACATACACACACACGCACGCACGCACACACATGCAAACACACACACACACACACACACACACACACACACACAGAGGCACAAACAAGCACACGCACAACAGCGGGCTCTCGTACAGTTTCCGTCTACCAAATTCACTCACAAGGTATGGTCGGCCCGGTGGTATTTTAGAAGAAACTTGCTCAAGGTGCGGCACTGGAACTGAACCTGAAAGGAATATTATAATAATCCAGTAAAGAACGGAAGATCTGTAATTGAGTATTATAATGGAACATGCTAAACATTCAATAACGTCATGATAAAAAAAAAAAATGTACCCAGAACATAAAATCAAAACAGAACACAGGAATTCATGCAAATTATTATGAGCTGTATTTGGTGAAACAGCCTCGGTTCATTCATTACAATAGAGAATAAATTACCGAAACTTAATTGCATGATCAGAGGTAAAAGAATTGTCAAAGTGACATAGAAAGTTGGATAACAGGATAGCTGAAAAGAAGACTGTACAAACACTTTCTCAATACCAGGAGCACCAAGCAGTGGTCTTAAACACGTTTGAAAGATTCAGACTACAAACCAAGAATAGCTAGAATTGTGCCGTTGAAACTGTAGATATATGTGTGTGTGTGTGTGTGTGTGTGTGTGTGTGTGTGTGTGTGTGTATGTATATATGTATATATAT
>NC_068984.1:50376128-50379554 GCF_001194135.2 Octopus bimaculoides | reverse complement strand
ATATATATGTAAATATATAAAAATAAAAAGATAAAGAGAGCAATGGTAAGGTTGGAAGAATATTTTATGGATAGAGTCTTACAGCTGTTTCTGGGAAGATCCAGTTCTTCCCTTCATCGGAGACAGAAGAAGTAAAGGAATCGATTATTATATCCATAGGCGGATAGTTTTAGTATGAAGTGATAGAGAGTGTGATGCGCTGAAAAAAGAAAGAAAGAGAGAACAGTATTTGAAGTGTAGTTTCATTCCAGTAGTAAGTATCTGTGTAAAGTAATCCTTGTGGGAATAATCTGGAAATAGTTGCTGCAGCAAAGGCTGAGATAGCAGAGATAGCAGAGGTGAATATATGCCATATTGTGTCCGGTGGTATTTTCTTTCTCCTAGAGATACCGCCAAATAATGAATAGTTTTCTCTCACTCCCAGCTGCTGCATGGAGGTTGAGCCAATAGTGTTCACTCACCCTTTGACATGTCTTGTTTATCGTCCCTCAGTGTATTCAACGAAAACCGGCCTTCTTACCTAGCGGGCTTTGTAGTGTGTCCGGCTTAGCTACTGACAGCCTGACCATATAGGACGTTACCAGAAGATTAAGAGTGACCTAAGATAAACACACGCATACACACACACACACACACACACACACACACACACACACACACACACACACACACACACACACGCGCGCGCGCGCGCGCATGCACAAACACACGCACACATCCATTACTTTATTCTTTGTAAATATTCTGGAAACAGGATATAATATTATATAGTTTATATATGCGTAAACAGAATGTTCCCTATTTTCAATTGGATGACAGCTTATCAATGAAATCAAATATGATAGTAGTAGAGATATAAATGTTCAATAAAATCTTGGAATAAAAGTTATACACAAAAATTATGAAAGAATAAGAGACTAAATTAGTGTGCTGCAATTAGCGCTGCAATCGCTTGGGTGTGCTAGTTATGTGTTGACATGCTGACAGTTGGTTTATTGTTATATATTCATAACAGTTTAATTTAGATGAGTTGATGTAAAATATTCTAAATAACTTTTATGTTGAATAATCAGAGCCGTTATTCTTATCTATATTAAATTTAATGTCTGTCTCTCCATACCCGTGTTTCAAGACGGCTCGGGTAGGTTGCGGATGCTCGTCGCTGACCGTTTGTATGCATGTATGTATACACACACATACACGCCCATGCACACATATATAGACAGTGATGCAGATAAACATGATTAAGCTTGGTGTATAGAAATATGCATACGCACATATATGTGCATTTATAACTATATATATAGATATATGAAGATGCAAAAACCAAATATATTCAGAAGATAACCACATATGTAAAAGCATATAGATATCTATATATATTATTCTTTACTCTTTTACTTGTTTCAGTCATTTGACTGCGGCCATGCTGGAGCACTGCCTTTATAGTCGAGCAAATCGACCCCAGAGTTTAGTCTTTGTAAGCCTAGTACTTATTCTATCGGTCTTTTTTGCTGAACCGCTAAGTTACTGGGACGTAAACACACCAGCATCGGTTGTCAAGCGATGCTGGTGGGGGGACAAACAGGCACATAAATACACACACACACACACACACACACACACACACACACACACACAAACACACACACACACATACACACACACATACATATACGACGGGCTTCTTCCAGTTTCCGTCTACCAAATCCACTCACAAGGCTTTGGTCGGCCCGAGGCTATAGTAGAAGACACTCGCCCAAGGTGCCACGCAGTGGGACTGAACCCGGAACCATGTGGTTGGTAAGCAAGCTACTTACGACACAGCCGCTCCTGCGCCTATACATATATATATATATTTTGACAAATAATTTTTTTTATGTCAACACAAATCTTAATCAATTTAATTTAATTTAATTTCTGTAATTGAACTAACTGGATATGGAAACAGCTGTAAGACAGGGATTTCATCATATGGATTTAAATATCTTTGAACAAACTGATGTCTTCATGTCAATTTCTCCATTTCTTTCCTTTTCTCATTCATAAATATTTTAATTACCTATGTATATCAATGCAACGTACATACACACTCCAACAACGCCGCAAGCCTTTATCATCTGTATGATGTGGAAGATATCCCAATAGCATAGCTCGAATGATGTTCGCATCAGCTTCAAAATTCACCCTAGGTTTGGTCCCTGTACCATCCGTCCTCTACAAAAATCATACTCTCGCCACACTCCAACACTAAAATCTGTCAGCTTTTTTTTTGGAAGAGATAGACTGCTACTGTATCATGCTTCATACAGTTGAATATAATAACAACATTGATGTTACGCCATTATTTCGATTATAATAACAGACAAACGGATGAAAAGTGGCTTCGGCATTGTTCCAATGAAATCCTTGAACAGCATCTTGCAAGGTGAATGAATAATTCTCTGAAAAATCTGCTATGATTAAGATATCTCTTAAAGATCCTTGTCTTGAAGTACAAAATTAAGATAGTCCTTTTGCAATGAAATCCTTTACTTTTTGTGCTTTAAGCTGTTGATTTTGACATATTTTCTGGATTGTTTTGTCTGTTGTTAGTCATTGCTTATATTGCACTTCATCAATCATACTCACATTAAACATTTCATATAAGAATTTTTCAAGTTCTTCTAACAATGAATTACAATTTTACAGTTGTCCATGTAGCAGTCGTTTTTGATTGGGTTGCAAGTAATTAATTCCAAGCATTATTTATAATCAATCAAGTGAAACTCCATATCCTAGGTTAAATCAGTTTCATGCCACAAATCATTAGTTTGATATTCTGATGCATGGTGCATGCACATACATTATGTGTACCTGCAAGTATGCATTCTTTTGGCCTTAGCTCTGCAAAGTTTGAGAAACTAATTTTTATTTCAGAATTTTTACATTCAAACAATTGGAAGGCTTCCATTAAGTTTCTTTTTCTCATGGACTCTTTTGCTATCTTATTTTACTGATTTGTAATCCTTTTTCTCTCGGCATAACTCTGTTTACTTCCTTTTATAAAACTGAGAAACGCATTTGGCATTTTCTTGAGGAATTGTTCTTTTTCTATGGCTAGAATGTGATAAAATTCCTTGCTCATTGAGAATTCTTTTAGCTTGTCTCGCCATGTAGTCAAGCACATTGAAGTTCTTTTGGAGTTTTCTCAGAGACCAGCTTTTTGGCAGAATTGTTAAAATTTGCAGTTTTTCTTATCTTTTGCTGTTGTGAGTTTTTTTTTTTTTTTTGACTATTTGATTATTTCAATTCCAGGGCGATGATCTTTAGTTTTTTTGATGATTCACCGACTTCCCTTCTAGGTGAAATCCTTTGCATCTTTTGAGCAAAAACATTTTCGATTTATTTTCTTTTTTCCTCAGTATACATGATGGTAGTATCTAT
>NC_068984.1:50368628-50371128 GCF_001194135.2 Octopus bimaculoides | reverse complement strand
CCATTCGGCATTGCTTGCTAACCTTCCACCTTCTCCAGTATGCAGACACAAACATTCGTCGTAAGGTCATATAAGACGGACGTGCATGTGTACACACACACACGCACGCACGCACAGTCATACAGACGTACAAAACATTATGGCATTAATGATCATAAGTACACACAGTCGTACACGCTCAAACATAAAGACAGTCACACTAGGCACATAGCACAATAGCACAATGGTAGTAAGTATATACACCAACACATTCAAACAAAAATGCACACTGATACACAAACACATGCACACATAGACACAAGCACACACACGCGAGCGCGCGTACACAAACACACAAATGCATACGCACGCATATATACAAGTACATCCATACAGGCACACATAATCCAATGTCAGTGAGCGTACGCTCACTGACATCTACACAAACAGGCGCAAACACACAAAGGGGTACACCATAATGGTAGTGAACATACATACGCTCTCACACACATACACAGACACACTATCTCTCTTTCTCTCTCAATCGCACACACACACGCGCGCGCGCGCGCGCGCACACACACACACACACACACAATAGCAATGCTCTACATCTGATAACTGATAAAGAGAGGACATTGTACTAAATAATAAGTTCAGCCTACAGGTTTAACTAAATATGTAAAATTATTACACCAAACTGGAACAATAGTGATGATAATTTACAGAACAAAACAAACTGAAATAACATAAGTCAACAGAGAAGAAGTCGAAAGGGGTGGATGGTTAATTTTCATGGATGATTATGTAGTAGCAACACTACATCTGTCTATCTATCTATCTATCTATCTATCTATCTATCTATCTATCTATCTATCAATCTATCTATCTATCTGTCTGTCTGTCTGTCTGTCTGTCTGTCTGTCTGTCTGTCTGTCTGTCAATCTCTCTATCTCTCTATTTATAAATCTATCTATCTATCTATCTATCTATCTATCTATCTATCTATCTATCTATCTATCTATCTATCTATCTGTCTGTCTGTTTGTTTTCTGTCTGTCTGTTTGTTTGTCTGTCTGTTTGTTTTTCTGTCTGTTTGTTTGTCTGTCTGTCTGTCTGTCTATATGCTCAAAACAAAGCATCATAACGCAGGGCCTGGCGCCAGTCCTACTTCTCCTCAGTTCAAAGATTTAAGCAAAGTCGATTCCAACATCGGAACCAACTTCGTGCAAGCATGAAGGTACGCTGGCAAAACGTTGCTCCTTTAAATGGAAACCATCCCTGTCATTGTGGTTTTGTGGCACGAAGCAAAGTAGGCCTTGCCGTCCACTCAAGAAACACATAGTAAATAATCCACAAGCACTCGAGTAAACTGAGTCCTCAACTCGTTTCATTTGCCAAAAGTTTTGCTAGGCACCAATAGGCTTCAAGAGACACATTCGTGTCCATAGAACATGACTACCGCTTTATTTTATTGAACCCTCATGCATCGCTCACGACGAGAGAGTCCATCCATATATATACGCTTATGCATTTCTTTTGCAGGATTCCTGATGTGGAACCGTGTGTTGAAACAGATATTGTTATACTTTGGAATGATTATAATTTGCTAATTGAACACAGGCTTTATATAATTGGTCTTCATTTTAGCATTTCTATTATTATTTTAGTTTCTTTGTCTAAGGTTTTATGTCACTCATCCTGTGACCTCTTCAGCGACACTCTGTCCACGTGTCAAGAGGAGATGCATGGGATAGAGAGTCGCTCATAGGGTCACAAGGTGTCTGAAGGAAGAGGTTTGATAAATAAACTAATATAATAATACAGCTAAAGTGAAACCAAATATATAGTGTGTATGTTTAATTAACAAAATATGACAAACCCCAAGTATAACATACATACATAATACACACATACATATATACATACATACATATATACATATATATGTACATATATCTGTGTGTGTGCATGTATATATATATATATATATATATATATATATATATATATATATATATATATATATATATATATATATATACCACGTGATCAACCAGTTGGATGCTGTTACACATAGCTGGTCACAATGCGCTTTGCATCGTTTTAACTTTCTAATGATGCCACTCTTGATCAGAAGGGTTCTTTTCTCTATCACACTGTGACCCATTTACAGCTGAATGGACTGGATCAACGGGAAATGTAGTATTTTGCTCAAGAAAACAACGCGCTGTCCGGTCCGCTGATCAAACCCACGATCTAGCGGCCATGAGTGCAACAGCCTATCCACTATTCCACGCAACTTCAGACGCACATACACATTCATACACACACACGCCCATACACACACACACACACACTCACATTTACACTCACAAACACAAAACCACACACATGCAAACATACGCACAAACACATACATACGTCCACGCACAGGCACACAAACACACACACACACACACACACACACACACACACACACACACACACACACACACACACACACACACACACACACACA
>NC_068984.1:50366581-50367662 GCF_001194135.2 Octopus bimaculoides | reverse complement strand
ATATATATATATATATATAGTCATGCATTGATACAGACATTGTTTAGACAAACAGATAAAACGACAGGCAGTCAGACAAACGGATAGATAGATATGTGTGTTTCGGTTGAGTGTGTGCGTAAGCATACACGCACACATGCACGTATACACACGTGCTCGCGCATGCACACGGACTAGAATACTTCATTGGTATTCCATTGACAAATATTATTTACTGATAAACTTGAAACACTAGTTGACGACGGGGTGAGGAGCATGCAACTTAGTCTTAGGAATATGACGCATTGATGGCAATTGAAAACCCTTGTTAAGATATGTTTCGTGATAAGAAGCATTGTTATCGTACGTCCGTTATGCGCCATGATTATAGTGAATTACTAATACAAGGACTGAATTAAAAGCTCTGTATATTCCAACAATATTTTAAAGAGACAAATTTGAGATTACAGAACTGAGATTGGAAGAATCGACAGAGCGTCGAACAAAATGCATTGAGGTATATGTTCTAGTTCTTTACGTTCTGCCTTGAAATCCCACCGAAGTCAACTTCGCTTCTCATCCATTAGGTGTAAATAGAACGAGTTGTTGGTCATAGAGTCGTTTGTATCGGCTAATACCTCTATTCTAGAAATTGCTAGGGATAATTATGATGAGTAAAGTTATAGTTCAGCAAGCTATGTTCTAATGAAGTCTTTTCAACATGCTATGCTTCTATTACGATTAGGAATCTCAGTGCTACACTATTGTTGAAAGAAATTCATTTGCTGCATTGGAATATTGAAGTATATGTTCTTGGAGATATTTGAATCGTGTAGTTTCTTGCTGATTCACTCCTGTAGGGTCAAAAGTTTCCAAATGTGACTAACCTGCTTTTCCTTTTTCTTCTTTTTCTTTTCTTTGTTTTTTGGAACATTTTATATCTAAAACTTGGTTTTAAGATAGCAGAGTATGAAATAGGTATCTTTTCCCATCTCTATTATTAGTAGGTCGATACGCATCTTATAAGTAACTTCGTTGGTACATGTACAGTGTGTGTCTGGTGTGTATGTGTGTGTGTGTGTTTGTGTGTGTGTGTGTGTGT
>NC_068984.1:50364043-50366571 GCF_001194135.2 Octopus bimaculoides | reverse complement strand
TGTGTGTGTGTGTGTGTGTGTGTGTGTGTGAGAGAGAGAGAGAGAGAGAGAGAGAGAGAGAGAGAAAATAGAAAAAGATTGGAAAATAGTGAGAAAGCGGAGAGTTTGCGTGTTTACGTGTGTCAAGATATATGCATGTGTGTATCATAAGGTAATGAGTCATAGCGATATTTTACAGTATAAGGCTCTATAAATCACAAATATACTAAGGTACTTGCTCGAAGGTACGTGACATGAACAACTGAACAGCAAAGAGAGAGAGAGAGAAAGAGAGAGAGAGAGAGAGAGAGAGAGGAGGACAGAAATGGGAGAGAGACAGAGTGAATAATACTTAATCAGTTTAAGTATATGTGTATTGGGGTGAGTATAGGGACAACTTCTTCCTGCCGGAAAGTATTGACTAATGTACTAAATAGTCGAGAGTATTTCAATACGGCTTACAACGTCCTCTTTTCAAATCTGGAAGTTGTGTTTTAGGGTATAGATCATGAAATGAAGTGCATTCATTAGGTTAAACTAATTACCTACTTTAATTGTTTATTTGGTATGAATTCAGCATAACTGGAGATATCAGTGGAGCAGTGTTCCAGGAGTTATGCTGGAACCAAATTTCGCACCTTCTGAGATTTGTTATTGCAAATATACGCATACTATGCATACCTAAGCATAAGGCGGCGAGCTGGCAGAATCATTATCGTGTCAGACAAAATACTTAGCTTCATTTCTTCTGGCTTTACGTTCTGAGTTCAAATTCCACCGTGGCCGACATTACATTTCATTTTTTTTCAAAAACTATTGGCCCTGAGCCAAAATTTGAAACCATTAAAAGAGGCGAGATGGCAAAATCGTTAGCACGAGTCTCTACGTCCTGAGTTCAAATTCTGCCGAGGTCGTCCTTGTCATTTATCTTTCCGGAGTCGAAGAAATGAGTACCAATTGGGTATTAGGACGATGTAATCGACTAGCCCCCACCCCACCCCAAGATAATTCAGGCCTTGTGTCTATAGTAGAAAGGATTATAATACCTGAATATATATACATCTGCAGAAACATATATACATGTATTTTTTTCATCTTTTAGTCAGGAGAGAATGCAATGCGCATGACCAGTTACAAGTGCTTTGAGGCTAATAGGAGAGAGAGAGAAGAAAGTATCACCAAATTAGAAGCCTCATCAGAATGAGTTAAACTGAGAGATGTCTTAAATATACCACACAAATAGGCTTTGGTGATATTTGAACTCAGAACGAAAAGAGTCCAAACGAATACTGCAAGGTATCCCGATCGAATTTCTTGTAGTTCTGCCAATACACCACCATAGATTGGATTTTTATTGACTCCGAAGGGTAAAGTTGACCTCGACAGGATTTAACCACGCAGCCTCGAGAACAAATATCGCGAAACTTTCTGACCGACTCTCAAACAAATCGTCTATATATGTTCAAGTGATGTCTTCTGCCGTTATGTTTTAAGAAGTAACAAACAAGCAAGTTGATATAACGTAAAACAATTCTTTACTCAAGATGGCACATTTGTGCAATATACAGGGAAGATATTACCAATCAAAAAGTAATTACATTTACATCATTAATGACATTCTCACTGGTAATGCCTTCCCTGTATAGTGCAAAATATAATTCTTTTTCATCAAATAAATTACACTACATATTCGAGACTCCAATGAACCCAAACTATGTTATTCAGGCACTCAACTACGAGTCCACTGCATCTTTTAGCAGAAACAGCTGTAAGCTAATGAAGTTCATAACATGACCATTGTTTTCCTGTGTTATCTCTTTCTCTTATTACCGCACTATACTCATCTAACACATTGTTCTGAAACATACGTATATTGAATGTTCTGAATCAGGTTATTAATCTCGCAATGCATATATGAAACACATATACACACACACATGTATATATACGTAGAATTTAAAGTGCATTAGAATTAATAAACGGCGAGAGAAAGTATACGTTAAATTAGCTATATGTGTGTGTGTGTGTGCGTGTATTTGTGTATACATACATACTTTCCTACATGCATACACATACACACATTTCTTTTTAATTTTGTGGTTGAAAATATTCAACACGAGTAGTTACGGAAGTAACACGAATCTCAAGTACTTCAGTAGCTGCTTTCAGTTGAAGTTATACATCCTCAAACTTGTGTGAGTGTGTGTGGGGAAATGCCTGCATGTATGTCGGCTTTTGCGTTCAGATATCATCTGCATAGCTATATTTACTAATATTTACCAATTCACAGAGAAATTTCCTTCAAAACGTATTTTGAGAAGAATCATACAAACGTCCGTCAAACCAAACTCTACCATCTGCCAAGAAAGGATTTGGAGAAAGGCAGAAAGTGTGAAGGGGCGGGGAGTATTAGGAAGCATTTTATGGACATCAAGTGGTAGAATGAATGAACGAAATATTCGAAAATAGCTTTGAGTGAAATGAAACTGATTTTCATTCAGTTTCTCTTTAATTTTTTTCCCCTTGCCTTTTGTCCATGTGGCCTATAT
>NC_068984.1:50347589-50363937 GCF_001194135.2 Octopus bimaculoides | reverse complement strand
TATGCATGTATATATATATATGTGTGTGTGTGTGTGTGTGTGCGTGTGTGTGTGTGTGTGTGTGTGTGTGTTGGTCCCCCGAACATCGATTGACAACCGACGCTGGTGTGTTTACGTCCTCGTAACCTAACGGTTCGGTAAAAGACCGATAGAATAAATATTAAGCTTACAAAGAATAAGTCCCGGGGTCGATTTGCTCGACTAAAGGTGGTGCTCCGGCATGGTCGCAATCAAATGACTGGAACAAGTAAAAGAATTAAAGAAAAAAAAAGAATATAAATATCTTGTGGAGTAGAGACATATAGATATATAGAGAACGAAATATATACACGTAAAGAGTGATAGAGATGGAGAAAGAGGGAAGTAATAGCAATGTTTGTATAGCATTTTTATCTCTACGCCCTATGGCAGTTATTTTTTCTTCCTTCAACCAGTCACTGGATTACGATTTCTTGAGGTTCTGTATATTCGACTTCTGATAAAATAATTCAGTGCAATATATTTGCTGTTTCTTCATCTTCGTATTCAACTAACAACATCTACAATGTTTCGATACAATCATGTACTAACAAAGGTTTATACACGTTAAAAGGGAGGGATATAAAACGAGGGTACTTTAACATCGTTTGACCTCATAGAAATAACAACCAAATCTGCCTCAAATTACACCACGCTATGACAGTATAATTCAACGAACAGATCTCATAGCAATAGCCGTCAAATTATTTTGTATTCACACCTTGCTGTTTCATGTATAAATATAATATATGTATGGACTAACAAGGGAAAAAATGTTGAGGCAGCTCAAGTTGTTAAAATCTGTACTTTTATCATCCTCTAATTACACGCTTTAGTTTACTGTATGCTTCTATATTTGGATGGTCCAGCATGGAAGCTTTTACGTGTTAAAATTGGCTGCCAAATCTACCTCATATCACAAGGTATATATGTACGAAACCAGGAGAAAACCTGCACATATTAGGTAGTCTATACACTAATACCTGACAACTAACATTCAAATCACATTCTAATGTATCATTTATGTCTGTATTGGAGCACATAGCAGATTAGTATCTCGTCTTGCAAGAAAATAGCACCTAAGTCTTCTTCATGTTGGCTTATAGGTATGTGCTTACGCGAGCTTGTGTGTGTGTGTGTGTGTGTATGTGTGTGTGTGTGTGTTTGTGTGTGTGTTTTTGTGTGTGTGTATTTGAGTGTGCATGTGTGTGTCTGTATGTATGCGTGTTCGTGTTTGTGTGTGTATGGGTGTAGACATATAAAGACAGGTTTTCGCGCAGTTTCCACTCACAAGGCATTGGTCGACCGGGAACTTTTAGTAAAAGACACTTGCCCAATGTGCTATCTCTGCTGCATAGTGGGACTGAACCTAAACCCACGTGGTTGCAAAGGGTGCTTCTTAACCCCTCAACCATCAGTATGTATAATATGTATGCACGTAGGCATGCATGTACGTGCGTGTGTATGTATTATGTATGTATATATGATTCAACAAGGAGACCAAGACACAAAAGAGACCATCAGGAATATGATATCTCTTATCCAGGATGCCGTAAGGAGGTCTGAAATTTCCTGGAACAAGTGTTTCATTTCCAGCATAAAACTGAATTCGGCTGATTTTCCATTTCGATTTTAAAAGCTTGATTTTTCATTCAGATTAAAATTCATTACGATCACAAAACATCAAAAGGACATTTATTGAAAGATGGCTCTACAAGCACGTAAAATGTCTATATTTTCACATAAGCAACGTCATCTTCTTGAGTCATTCGCTGAAAATCTAATTGGCCTATTCATTATAGCGCCTTAGGGCAAACCAAGAATATTGTTTATTCAGAGGGCTTGGATTAAACAAGTGGTCAACAAATGTTTATTGTAATTCGTCTTTTAGGAAAAAAGAGAGGTCCTAATTTCTTAGTCAATTAGTGTATACTCTGTGCCAAAATAAGCACATTATTTCATGGTGGTGTTTTGATAAAGCAGACGGGCAATACATCTGCCTATAGGCATATGTGTGCATGTGTGTGTGAGTGTATATATATATAAATCTTTACATTTGTGTGTGAGCCACTGTGTGTGTGTGTATATGTGTGAGCCCATGTGTGTGTGTGTGTGTTTTTACACATACATACATATATGACGTTGACGACAATGACAACAACGACGATGAGGGGAATATGATGATGATGATGATGATGATGATGATGATGATGATGATGATGATGATGATGATGATAACGATGGTAGTGATAGCAATGAGTATGAAATTTTAATGTTGTGAAGGCAAAGCGAACTCTTATCAAGTTGAACTTTGATAAAAAGTCAGCCAACAGTCACAATTTCCTATTTTCATTTGGCTTTCGAGCCCAGAATAACCTAGCTTATATTATCTCATGTGTCCTCATATTTTTTAGACGAAAGATTATATTGTGAAAGAGCTTGGTGCAACCTCTAACAGGTCGAGCGAACATGTGCTGTTGATGTTGAAAATAAGAGTGGCAGTAACAAAGATACGTCTTTGTGCAGCTATATCTGTTATGTATTTTATACACACACTCATACATACGCACACTAAAACGACCACACGTACACACACACAATCACAGACACACACACACACATTATCACATATGAAGCTGTGTATATGTATGTATGTATGTATGTATGTATGTATGTATGTCCCTAAATCGCAGCCTTGGTTTCTGCCGGAATCTCCTTCCATTCACAAGTTCTCCATATAGCATCTGCTTAGGGAATCCTGCTATCCTTCATTCTAATAATGTGTCCAGTCCAACGTTTAAGGATTTAAGGACTGTGTCAAGTCCTCATTAATGGCCTGTGATATGCAGTACACTGACTGGGAGAACAATGCCTGTCATCGCCACAGATGAAGGGAGCAGGTTAAGGAGTGGATCGACACTTTTGAGAGAGCACGTATCCAGCATGAAGAACTTAAGCGAGCTGCGCGAAAGCGCGCGGCTCGTATAGTGAATGGGGAAAGCTTGGTCTGTAATGTTTGCAGAGTCGTGTATACTTGTCAAGAGCAGGGTTCATTAGCCACCGATGGAGCCGCAAATGCAAAATCTAAGTTAATCCTAGAGCGAACAATGTTCCTGAAGGTCGGCAATGGTCTTCCTCGGTCACGAGTGGACGGCCATCATCATGCATGTATGTGACTACACATATCGAGGGCGCATGGCCTAGTGGTTAGGGTGTTGTACTCGCGATCGTGAGTGGATCGAGTGATGCGTTGTGTTCTTGAGCAAAACACTTCGTCTTACATTGCCCTGCAAACACTTCAACACCTGACGTGTGGTACATGTCGGATACATCTGTTCAGACAATATCTGTTTTATAGATGGAGTGTACAGTACATATATTTGGTCACTGTTAAATAAAACATTTGTGTAGCTTGTTCAGCTAGAAATTGCAGAACAGTTTTTCTCTGACTGTGGGAGGCTACCATTATGTATATATAGCTAAGCCACCATCGGATTGTAATGTATTAGATTAATCCTGGAGTAATATAATCTCAGTTGAGATAACATTGCTCAAGGATTTTGGGGGTTCAGTTGAATGGTAATAAGGATGTAAATATATACACCCGTTTACAAAATTCTAGAAGCATGAATAAATTTTGAACAATACTATAACACCAAATTTAATCAATAAATATTTCTCCACAACACCTCTCCGTCACAACCCACCCTACAACTTAATTACCATATAACTGAACTCCATAAACTCCAAAAAAATGACTATATGAAGCCAAGATTAACTTAATGCATCAGAATCCAGTGATTGTTTATCTGATCACTCTCAGTACTATTCTTGTAAAAGAATAATAAATTTTTACTCTACAAAAAATGGAGTGACCCTTCAGGTCAATGTAATTTTTAGATATTTTATTACAACTGAGGATAAACGCACATACACAGACACACACACACACACACACATACATACACACATACACACAGACTCACACATGTTATATGTATATAGACACATATGTGTGCGCGTGTATGTGCGTACGTATATGTTTCAATTTCTCATTTCACTGCACCCAAACATATAACCAGTGTAAGGCTAGCTATTGTCCATACAAGTCACCCCTTTTCTCACCAACAGTTTTTGAGAGGAAAAATCCATCGAGTAGGGCGTTGTTGTCGTATGCGTTGCTGTCTGAACGCAATTGATAGTTGGTGTGATTATAAATCCAATGCGATGAGATTAGAACTCAGAGTTCAAAAAGAGTGAAATCGAAAAAATACAGTGAAAAGTAGCAACTCTTTAGCTGACAGTGTTTTCTGTTTTTTATTTACTTAGAAGATTAATTTTAATTCAGCGTGCTTTAGGAAGGTCAAATATATCAGTAGAAACTTTTTAAAATCACAATAGACAAGCTACAAACTTTTATCACATTTGGATTGTCTTACAAGAGATATATATTTCCCAAACTAATGAGAACCTAAGCTGCTGCAATAGTAGATTACATTAAAAAAACTACTGGCCTGCTACGGATAGGGAGTAGGCATTGAGGAAGCGGAAGAGGATGCCTTAAGGAGAAATAGAAGTGTTTGTATATATGCACATATACATACATGCACGCATAAATGCATGCATAAGTACACACACACACACGCATGCACATGTATACACACATACACATACATATTGTTGTGTGTACAAGGAAGTATATTCGCTAAAATATCCTCCCTCATCTCTCATTCTCATCTTTTCCTCTCTCCCCATAAAATAATTATCAACAATATTAATGATTGGCTTTACAGTTATCTTTGTATGGCATGGAGCAGATATTATGGGGACGTGGAATTAATAACTGTACATAGTTATTAAATACATGCACATACACATGTATACATGCAAACATACATGCAAGCCTACATACATAATGCATACATACATACGTACGTACATACATATATACATACATGCATGCATACATACATACATGCATGCATACATACTGACTTACTTAGATGCATGATTGCCTACGTACATGCATACATAAATGGGGAAACAGGAATGTTTCTGAATGGGTGTAGAGAAAATAAGAGATATAAAGACGGAGAAATAGAGTGCGCCAGGAGAGAGGTAGGACTGTATAAATGTGAGAAACATATGCGGGGTGGGAATTGCTAATGGCTGTCACAGATGAGTGTTTGATTGGAAATGCGACAGAAAGAGAAAGTGGAAGAATTGGATGAATAATTAGATAAAAAGGGAGGCAGAGAGAAAGTAAAGAAAAGGCTCGATATAAGTGAGAGGGAGTGATTGATCGGCAGAAGCCGGAGATTGATGGGAAGTAGCAGTTGCACTTCTACGAGAATTAACTTGCAGCAGGCACCTCTTCGGTCCCCCTCACCGCCTTTTAGCAGTAGGTCACTGGGGCAGTGGGACAGATGTAAAAGGGCAAGGAAACTAAAATATTTTTCTTCCTCTCTCTTCCCCACTCTCTCTCCCTTTGTCTGTCTGTCTGTCTGTCTCTCTCTCTGGCATGTGGGTGCTGAGGGAGATCTATGAATGCTTGTGCGTGACAAACTCAATTGATATGTGTTGAGTGTGCATATGCTATTGTATTGTTGCTGTTGATGTTCTTGTTCTAATGTTTATTTTTCTATTTATTTTGCTCTTGAAATCGTCATCGTCGGAAGCGGTGGTGGGAAGAGGACGCTGAACTCTAAATCATCGCTGATCCAGCAGTTCTATCACAATCTTAAGCATTCTAGTTATGAATGTTATTACATTTTTTTTTTCAGAAATTGGCGAGTTATTTGAGGGATATACTTTGCTACTATTTCTCACAGAGTGAACAACATAGATGATCTCTAATTGATCCGTAGCAGTTAAGAGGCATAGAGTGTCAGAAGCCCAACATTTACTTACGTTCTCTTTACATTTTAATTACTAGTTCTGCTGAGAAATTATAAATCTATTTCAGCTCTTCAAATTTGATAAATTATTAATCACCTACGGCATTTAGATAATTCTTCATATTTATGGTCACTACATTGTTCCATTACCTATCCTATATCTTTCTGGTATGGTCTTATACCTTGTACTACTTTTTCTTTCTCATATATTGCTGGTCCTGTACTCCCTGGCAATGTGCCTCCTTAAAATAAATCTGGTACAATACCTTCCACTAGAGTGCTTCTCCTAAATATTTTTGGTTATGTACATTGAACAACTGCTTCTCCCCTACATGATCTTGTACCTTGTAGCACAGCTCTCTCTCATATTTCTGTTCTTCTACCTTATGCCATTCTATCCGCTTGCAATGAGTATTCATAATGTTATATCTTATACGACTGTGGCTCCCCTACATTTTTCGCCTTGTATCTTGTTCCACTGCGTCTCCCTACATATTTATGGTTTGTAAAGCGTTTCACTGGCTCTCTCTTATATATTCGTTGCCCTGTGCTTCATTACAGTGAGAACCATTCTCTTTCTCCAACGGAATTAATCAAGGTTTTGTGTTTGTTCACAACCTGTTCAACTTGTTGCCAGCTATAATGGCAGATGCCTTCAAAGCTGAAGACACAGGCATTGGAATTGGTATTAGATAAGTCATTAATGAATCAAACTTCAGTCTCAAGAGGCTTCAAGCATGAACCAAGGTTTCGACAGACAACATCAATGACTTTCTGTTTAGCCATAACTGAACTCCCAACACTGAAATGTGACTTAGATGCAATGCAATGACGACAAGTTCTTCGACGTATCTAACAATTCCGATTCGACGAAGTATTGAATCAGCCAGCACTGGACTAGATAGGTATCTGCTGAACACATCTACATCAATAGACAATGACTGAATGTAGTGAACAAGTTCACCTTCCTAGAAGCATACTCTTCCGAATTGTTATCCTTGATGATGAAATCAATGTCAGAATCGTCAGAGTCAGTGCCGCATTCAGCACACATCACAAGTATGAATGCATCATCCCAGCGACGAAGATTTTACTTAGCCATAGTTCTGCTCTATGGCTATGAAGCTTGGGCGGCATGCAAGAAAGATGAACCGTGTCCATATCACGCACTTGAGAAAAACACTTGGCTATAAGTGGTAAAACTGGCTTTCTGACAAAAAGGAACAGAACTGTTCAGCACCAAACAGTCCTGATGCAGTCACAGCTATGCTGAGCGTGGCTCACAGTTCGCAAGCCAGGCCACCTGCTTTCAAAGAATCTCAACTTCAGCACGTTGAACAAGCGGGAAAAGGCCTGAACAGCACTACGATGATACATTAAAAGTTTCACTGAAGGGCTTCAAAATCAACCATTAAGTATGGAAAGCGGAGAAAAATCTGCAGTTCTCTACAAGTTTTTTCAAATATTTGAGGCTAACAGAATGATTGCAGCTGAGCTATGCAGGTAAGACAGAAAGTAAAATGCAATTATATCTCCCATTGCCACTTGCATCCCTTGTCCATACAGTTCGAATGCACTTCTGTGTCAGATCGGACTGACGAGCCATCTGCGCACTCATAAGGTCCCCCAATCAACCCAGAATGACTAGATGGTTCTCTTCAGATCGACAGACGATTGTATGAGAAATGAATTTAGAGGTAGTAGTTAAGGCGACCATTCCTACATGAATGTGCGGTAATACTACTTTCCGTTGTTTTGCTACTTTAGATACCGACGTTATCGCACAAAATTTCTGTGCGCATACATTCTCACATCTTTTCTACTACTGAATGCGACGGTGGCGCCTTCTTGGCCGATAATTTACATTTAACCATTGTCTCATAATATTTTCATCATTGTATAGGATTGATGCAAATGATATTGCTTCTTTACAAAATTATTTTTCATGTCGTTAAAATTCTTCTTTGGAATTTATTTTTTGAACTTTCTGTTCTTTCAAATATTTTTGTGAAACATCTGTCAAATAAATAAATAAATAAATAAAAAGCGGAAATGAATTAATGAACGAATATATTGGTTTTGCACCTGTGTAACAAAATACGATGGAACTGGATGCTGTCAAAGTATGACTTACAATTTGGTAATAAGCAAACGAAATTTATAGCTCTCACGATTGAGTGAACATCTCGATAGCTGGCACGGAGATATTGTTGGCGCCTCGATTGATGCTTTCATGTAGAAAAAGAATTAGTTATGATAAAGAAAAGAAATCTGTCCCAATAGATGGGTTTGGTTCATATGGAAAATTACATCTCTAAAGCATTTAATTAACTTTCTTTCATGATAGAAAAAGAGAAGAAACCCCGCATAATCGGAGAAAACTTTATGAAGTCCTGTGTACTGGAGATAGTTGAAATTGCGTAAGCGAGGATACTATAACCGACCAAAACTGATGTTCAAAGGATTAAATCAGAGGACAGAGGATTAAATCAGGAAATAGCAACCTAGGATGTTTGCAAGATTAGTAAGTCCTACAAAACTTAGCATGCTGCCCATTTATTCAAAAATAAGTTGTGAGGAGTGTGTAACATTGTGTTTTAATGTAGTTCTGGTGTACCGAAGCACTTCGAGCAAGTCCTTACCGCCTTTTCCCACGTGTTGTGGAGCACCATGATGAACTTTTCGAATACCTCAAATATTAAAAAATCCTTTTTGCGATCAATTTTGCCGTTAGACAGTAATTCAGTCAATATTTACATACTTCTCAACAATTTGGACACTTTGATATAGAGAAAAATCATAAAAGGGTCGAAGTCTGTGCTTGTAGCATAAGTAAATATCGTTGTTGTAGTCAGTGATGATGTCTACATCAGCGCAGTTGGCAATGGTGGTAAGTGACGTGCTAGTCGTGATGACATATGCCTTTGTTGTAGTACTACAAAGACATTTGAAAACCCCAGTAAAAATGTAATTAGAATAGATTAGACATAAGCTTGGCTGGATAAAAGTGAACACTAGAAGAAGCCACTTGTGCAATAGATGTTAGCTCATACTACAGACGAACAAAGCATCTTAACTAATCTAAGGATAAAGTAGTAGACACTCCATTAGGACAATAACATAGGATTCGTATCTGCCTTTACTAGTGGAGGTGATAATGCCTATATTACAATTTACTCAGCATCATCTTTGAAAAACTTTTTTACAAATTCAGAACGGACACTGTTAATTAAAACACTTTGATCAAATGTTATTAATGAATCAATGAAAATGTGCAATGCATTTCAGAGACATAGCCAATCGTAAGTAGATATACACACGTTTAGACATACAAGGATGTTTATATGTTCACATAAATAGGTCACATTATACATATCCACACATGTTAGAATATGCTTACGAATACTCATGGGACATGAGCACCTAGGTGTTATTTAAATTCCAGTGCAAAAATCTTGCAAATAGTTGGAAACCATCTGTTTCTCTATTGAAATGTATAAATGTATTAATGTATACTTTTACTATCAAGTGAAATACTCATGTGAATTATAATGTTTATAATTATGTTTGCACGTGTGTGTATGTGTATCAGTAAGAACACACACTCACACGCACGCACACACACACACACACACACACACACACACACACACACACACACTCATGCATACTAACATGCAAGCATATATAGACGCATGCATAGATACATACGTACGTTCATACATGCATATGTTCATACATGCATTCTATTTAAGCATACTTGGGGAATTAAATTTCTCAAAACCAGAATGGGAAACGATAATTAGAAGACTACAAGTATAAATCATCAATGGAACTGTCAAAATATGCAAGACTTTCCAAACGTTTAGCATATGTGTGAGTAACACACATAGAATAAAGCACACAGATCTGCACATGCACTGACACCAAATATTTGCACATAACATAGCACACATTCATGATTTGTGGGAGAACTGGCTGCTATTTCGAGCAGTCTAGAGACTAAACATGAGGTGACTCTCTCCTTATACACATAGGATATTGAAATCAATGGATGTTTAACATACTAATATTTTGCTCTTGCCAGTGTCAAGTTAATAGCGAAATAGAAGAGTTCCTTGGGAATATTTCCTACTTCCTTTCACTTTCAGTGAAATGTATAAACTCCGTAAATGGCTAACATCACACATGTGTGTATGTATGTATTTATATATGTATTTATGTTCGTATATGTACATCTATATGTGTGTGTGTATGCGTGCCTGCATGTATATATATATTTACATATAAAATGTGTACATCCTATCTCATAATACAATGTTACAACTATTCTATTATAAATGCTTCAAAGAAAGTGATCGATATTGTGAACAAATTATAAACATGTTGTAGACAATCGATCTCTTTAAATATGTGAAGTTATACATTAAAATATACAGTCTATATTCGTAGACAACAAAATAAAATACCTAACGAAATTTCCACATATTCAACTCAATATTTCACTTCATTCTAAGCTAATCAACATTTTTGAAAAGTCTAATTTTGTAGGCAATGGGCTGATGAATATTCTATTTGTACAGACACACACACACACACACACACACACATACACACATACAAACACATACACGTACATATACGTGCGCACACACACACACAGACACAAACACACACACTGACACACGCATATGTCAATATATATATATATTTTTTTTAAGTCTGGTACTTATTTTATTAGACTCTATAACTGAACCGCTAATTTACGAAATATAAGCTATATATTATATATTACTGTTATTACTGCAAGGAATTGGAAATATAATGTTACTACCTGTTGGTAGTTAACGCAATGAACAGAACCTTTTTTTAAACAAGCTGTGGGAAGGTAATTCTCAGATGTTATTGTAGTGAAAGGTAATCCAAAGATCTAGTTGTTAGTGAAACGAGATTTCTTAGGATGATAATTCTATTATTATCTAGAACTTCCGACACAGTCCTGAAACTTTTAATGTCATCACTCATTGGAAAACTTTTTCAACTCAGAGACACTTCAAATAGTTCCAGTTGGCAGTCGAACTAACGACACCCCCGTCTTTCTCTACTCTCTGTTGAAAAGAAATAACCAGAAGCTTTAGACTTTCCACGTCACATGGCTGTAGGTATTATTGACATTGTACGAGCTTTGCTAAGTCCTGAACATAGAATGATTAAGATGGAAGATTTTTTTCTTCGTAGCTTCTTGACCTTAACTTGTCTTAATATAGAAAATAGCATCAATGAAAAGGATTAAAAAGAAATAGAATTCACAAAGTAGAATAGAATATATTCTTAGCTGCTCGTGTATATTTCTGGCGACAGATCTGTTTGAAATCATGTATTGTAATGTTTGCTTGTTATTTTGTTAATTAAAAAAGCAATCATGACATTATTAATTGTTTACTATTCAGTAATTGGGCTGCGCCTATGCTGGGACAACGTC
Organism: Octopus bimaculoides; assembly: GCF_001194135.2. Classification (NCBI taxonomy): domain Eukaryota; kingdom Metazoa; phylum Mollusca; class Cephalopoda; order Octopoda; family Octopodidae; genus Octopus; species Octopus bimaculoides. Next base: position 50,352,540 of record NC_068984.1, on the reverse strand, counting down.
TTGAAGAATTTTAGAATAAATTGCTTCCTGTATTTATGCTTTTCTTTAAAGTCTGGTACTTATTCTATTGGTCTCTCTTGTCGCATCAATAACTGCTAGCAAAATAATCAAATTAACAATGGTTCTCAAGCGATAGATGACAACCACAGACACATAGATACTAACAATAGATACATACACATACACCCACATACACACAAACACAGACACACAGAGACACACAGTCACACACACAGACACACAAACAGACAGACAGACAGACACACACACACACACACATACACACACACACACACACACACACACACACATATATATATACAAACGATGGGGTTCCACACTGTTTCCATCTACCAAATTTACTCAAAGAATTAAAGTAGGAGATATTTCTCCATGGCAGCGCACAGTGGAACTGGATCCAATACTACTTGGTAGCAATGCGAGCTCTTTAAGCACACAACCATGCCTATGCATATATTATATATTCATAATTATTGTTAATTACTGCTATAGGATAACAGAGAGAAATAGATTACTCCTTAAACCCTAATTTATAATACGCAAATTCAAGTAAGAAAGAAAATCACCCGAGGTTGTAGCAAGAAATGTACCACAAGGGATTCAAAAGAGCCAATATTTAGTTAGGTGAAAGTTCTAACAATGATTATTACTACTACCGTTGTGTGTGTGTGTGTGTGTGTGTGTGTGTGTGTGTGTGTGTGTGTGTGTGTGTGTGTGTGTGTGTGTGTGTGTGTGTGTGTGTGTGTGTGTGCGTGAACTGATAGTTTCATGAATTGAATCTAATCTTTTTATGTCAAAAGCCCGATTTAACAATTCGATGAACACAGAACGATAAAACAAGGAGCTAGACTAAGTACTGAATTGGTGTAATTGGCGGAAACGCTTCAAAGTAACACCCTAGCATGATTGGATTTCAAAAAATAACCAGTAAAAGAATAAATAGAACAAAATACTTATATATATATTGATAAGTTAATGATATATTTTCGGCGTTCCTACAGAGTTATGATAAAAAGAAAAAAAATTGCTTGCAATTTTGTCGTTTCTCGTATGTTTTAAGTGATCATCTGTTATAATGGATTTTCCCTAAAACCGCATTTAGAAATATGTGTTCTGTCTAGAAGTATATTAGAATTCCATAGCACATAACTGAATACACTTGTGTTATCCTTTCAAGTTTATGTGTATAAATAACCACTTATTTCAAATCTATATATCTAAACAATCAGAACCGATTAGTTTGATATAAAAGCCAATTTAGGATTGTATTTAAGATGGAGTGCTTGGCGGTTTAACGTATGAAAGGCACTCCGAATTCTATAATTACTAACATACAAACAAAACCACGAAAATACAAGAGTACATTAAAGCTTAATCTCGAATACATACGCTTTCAGTGGCTTCACAAGAGACAGGTTTATGCAAGCAAGCTAACATCAATCACGATTACAGCCATGTTAAATAGCTAAGCCACCGTTCTGATAACATACATAAATAAGATAGGTTTCGGTATCGTTAAAATAAATGAGCCTTGGCATTTAAAGGATTGACTTTCATTAGAGAATTGAAAAGTGTTTTGGAAGGCTGTAAATAAGTCGTAAGAACAAAAATGTTGGTTATCACTGTATTTACTGATAACTAACCTTGTTTAGTAAGAAACAGAAACTTAAGTTGAAGTGCTTATCCTATTCCCGGTCAATTTAAGTTGTCAACACCACAATCTCTGGTCACACCTGCAGTATATTGTTTTTAGTAAAAGTAAATTTATATTTGTATTACTATAGTCGACGAAATACAAATTATAAATAAATGAATTTATAAATATATAATGAAAGAAATACAAAAAGTATAAAGAATATAAAGATAAGGTATCAGCTTTAACTCCTATGTCTCTGATTTTCATGCCAAAGATTCTAGGAATGTGCTAGTTGGTTAGTTCATCCACCCTAACATTTGCAAAGGATCTTTATATTTTCATGTAGGAACACACAGAAACTTATCTCAGTGGTATAAAAGGACATTGCAGTCATTCTTTTATCATGTTATCTATCTCTTACGACTCTTATAAAATTAAAGAGTAACTGGGGAGACTGGGGAGGTAATCAAATGTGTTACAGTAGTTAGTTTCATCCATCTAGTCGCCGAGTTCAATATCCTTCGTGGGTAGAAGGATTTTCAACCATCTGTGATCGATTAGTTATGTATCTATAAAACATTGGTCTGCACTGACTCACATTTGAAAATATTTATTGCATCTATGAAAATATACCCTTATTTAGATCGCAGTTAAAAAAAACAAAAAAAAAAACTGAATTCTCCGAAGCTCAACATATGTAGGGAAACAAATTTGAAAATGCTTGGAACAAGAATACGAAGAGGTGTTGAAAAGTTCCTGGCTTTAAGGATATTGCGAAAGGCCTGGCTGAAGGCCCAACTTTTCGAGTTCTTTTACAGAGTTTAATAACTGAAGGACCACTGCAATAAGTGTGTGAATCTGAAAGTGGAATATGTTGAATAAAATCATAATCAAATGATCCTCCTGTATTTTCTATTATCCATAGCCAGGAACTTCTTAGCACCCGCACGTAAAAGTAGAGCTAAGAACATAATTTAAAGGAGATTTGGCTACTACATTAAGTAAGCAGTGCGGTCACAGAGAGGTTCTCGTTATTCCATGAACATTGAGTTGGCACTCCGTCGCTTACGACGTCGAGGGTTCCAGTTGATCCGATCAACGGAACAGCCTGCTCGTAAAATTAATGTGCAAGTGGCTGAGCACTCCACAGACACGTGCACCCTTAACGTAGTTTTTGGGGAGATTCAGCGTGACACAGTGTGGCAAGGCTGACCTTTTGAACCACAGGCACAACAGAAACAGGAAGTAAAAGTGAGAGAAAGTTGTAGTGAAAGTGTACAACTGGGTTCACCACCATCCCCTGCCGGAGCCTCGTGGAGGTTAAGGTGTTTTTGCTCAATAAACACTCACAACGCCTAGTCTTGCAATCGAAACCGCGATCTTATGAACGCGAGTCCGCTGCCCTAACCACTGGGCCATTGTGCTTCCACTCCAGTAACATTAATAATAAACATAATATGAAATGCTAGTTTATATATTTATCATGTGAGAACAATATTGTTGGTTGTGACCAAAGCCTTATGTCTTAGCGTCACATGGATCGCAGAATAATTCTGAAATGGCAGCGTAAACAAGATAAATGTAATAATCCTTTCTACTTATTGGCACAAACGTGAAATTTTGAGATAGGGGCCAAGTCGATTACATTAACTCCAGTTCTAGACTAGTCCTTATTTTCTCAACCCAGAAAGGCAAAATTGATCTTGGCGAAAATTGAACTCAGAATGTAAAGACAGACAAAATGTTGATAAGCATTTTTCCATCGCGTGCTAACGATTCTGCTAACTCACCGGTTTAGATAAATGTAATAAAAAAAAGGGCTTCAAATTTTGGCACCAGGCCAGCAATTACGGGAGAAGAGTAAGTCAATTATATCAACTCTAGTGCTCAACTGGTACTTATTTTATCGACTCCGAAATGATGAAAGACAAAGTCAACCTCTGTGGAATTTGAACTCAGAACGCAAGAACGGACAAAATGACGCTAAGCATTTTCTACGAGGAAGTACGAAATCAAACTGCATCACAATCATATCTTTCTTAAAGTTAATGAAATAGATCTGTGGTTCGGTTCGCTGACAGCATACCATCACACCTCGTTCCGGAAATGCACATCATTTATTGACCACTCCACTATATTATATAGGTTTCTGTACAAATCTATAATCGATGTCAACCACTTTATTTCAGTCATTGGTTGTAATGGGAGAAAAGCAAATATCTGAAGCCATTTTTGATCGCAATTTGATCGCAATTTGATCGCAACAAAACATTTCGTTTTTGTTTTATTACTGTCTGCTATTTAATTTATGACTTGCCATTTCTGTAACTAGTCATTATTTCCACTGACTATTCAAGTATTTATTTTATTTTGCGTAAATGATGTTTTCATCTTTTTACATACGGCGTGTTTCAACTTGTGGAATGGTGACCACGTAAAAATAGAAGCAATATGAACTGTACAAACACTAAAACATATACACACACTCGCACATATATCGAAAAGGTCACACATACACATACACAAGTTGTGTAATTGTCTACGTGTTAGCGTGTGTTAATGCGTATTTATACACATCTATCTATCTATCTATCTATCTATCTATCTATCTATCTATCTATCTATCTATCTATCTATCTATATACATATATATATATATGTATATCTGTCTGTCTCTGACTGTCTATCTATCTACACACACACACACACACACACACGCACAAATACACACACATACACACACACGCACACACACACATACACACAATAAAACTCTGGAAATTAAATTAGACACTGCACACTGTATGAGTTTACATTTTCGATAATGTAATCATATGTAATTACTTTTTGAAGGTGTTTTCAACTGAAATCCTGTGTGATTGTGTTTACATTCGTGCGTATGTGTGCATATGTATCTGTCTGCATGTATGCGCGTGGGGGGGGAGAAAGAAAGACAGAGAGACAGAGAGAAAGAGACAGAGGAAGAGAGCGAAAACTAGAGAATATGTATTGTGATTCCGAATGTCAATACTTTGAACCGTTAATCATAACGTTGTGATTTCGTTGAATTACGTTGTCTAGCTCAGATAAAAAAGACCTTCAAACAGTTAAGTACAGCAGCAGACATTGTTTCGTGCTTCATCATAGCGAATCTATGTTGTCCGTTTATCTTTTCTTTTCAATTCTATGTAGTAGCGCTGCCTAATAATATCTTCCTATCTAGTTTTGTAATGCTTTGAAATTGCCCTTTATTGTAAATGCATGCTCAAACAGCAAAAAAAAAAAAAAAAAAAA
>NC_068984.1:50345999-50347518 GCF_001194135.2 Octopus bimaculoides | reverse complement strand
CAAACAGCTGTTGAATATATTGAGATGATACAACCACCCCTGTCTTAGACATAAATATTCTAAGAATGTTAGAGCTGACTGGACTACGTAGCTGAGAGCTGAGCAATTATATAATCGCTGACTGGATATAACGCATTCTGAAATACAGGATAGGAATCATCGATATTTGGCAAGATTGTCTGGTGACCACTTAACCCCCAAATCAAATGCCTCTGTGTGTGAGTTTGTGTATATGTAAGTATGTATGTATGTATGTATGTATGTATGTATGTATAAAGTTGAAATTTACGGAAAATCAAAAGACGAAGACAGGTGTATGAACAACAGGCAGGCATATTAGTTTGACGCTCGGGTAAGTGAGAAAGTCTTTTATGTTTCGAGCCTACGCTCTTCAGCAGAAAGGAATAAGAGAAAATAAACAGAGAGAGAGAGAGAGAGAGGGTATAAAAAAACGTGTGGAGTTAGCCATCAAGCATGACGACTATTTGGGAGAAAGTTTAACAGGAGAGGTAGAAAGAAGGGGAGATAATAAAGTAATGGTGATCCCAAAATGAAGGTGCGCGTGCTTGTGCGTGTATGTGAGAATATGTGTGTGTGTGGATAGGGGCTAATTATTGTTTGCACACACTTACACAGGACTGCTTCATCATGTGTACGTGTAAGTGTGTGCGTTTGCAATGTGTGGGTGAATAGATGATGGTGTGTGTGTGCGGATGATGGCGTGTGGGTGTGCAGATGGTGGTGTGTGGTGTGGGTGCTGGGAAGTGGTCAGTGCTAGTATGTGTGAAGTGGTGTGTTGTGGTGTGATTTGGTGTGGTGGTGTGTAGTGTGGTGTGTGGTGGAGTGGGAATGTATTGGTAGAGATGTGAGGATGTGTGGTGTGGGGTGGAGGTGTTGGTGTAAGGGTGTGGGTGGAAGGGGATATCAATGAAGAGAGAAGGTGGGTAGGAGTGAAGAGAGGAAGTAGGTGTCAGATGAAGAGAGGAGAGGAAGTAAGTCAAAATGAAATGAGGAGGGGAGTTGAGCCTATGTGATGCAAAAGAGCGAAGAGAGAAGATTAATTCCTGTTCACTGCGAAGGCAGGAGTCCGGATGGCCCCTGTGCAAAGACAACCCGAACACATACAGGTGTTGTAGTGAATGACCGGTAGAGCGGAAATGGCGTGAGACCCAGGTGTCGTTGCTGAGTCTGATGTCTCAGAGGTGCTCCGCGAATCGGTCAACCAACTGGAGTCCCGTTTGACCGATGTACAAAGAAGGGCAGAAAGAGGAGATGCAATAAACGATATTGCTAGAAGTGTAGGTAAAGGAGTCGGTGATATGATAGGGACGATGATGGGTGCCTGTGAGGATGGTGGTGTTGGAGAAGCAGGGGCAAGTGCGGTAGCGTGAGCGGAAGCAGCGGAACGAGTCAGATTGGGAGGTCGGGTTAGGGAAGAAACTGTAGACCAGAAGGTCACGTAGGTTGTGGGCTCGTTTGAAAGAGGGAAGGTGTGCGAGGTGGAGTGGTCGGACTCGAG
>NC_068984.1:50343956-50345975 GCF_001194135.2 Octopus bimaculoides | reverse complement strand
GGAAGGCTCGGAGAATGGTGAGTTGGAGGGGCAGGCTGGAGGGGTGGTAGGTGAGGGGGAACAGGAGACGGGTGACAGCGTGGTGGGTGCGGGGAGAGAGAGAGCAGAGGTACTGTCCATGGAACGTGCTCTGGTAAAGGCTGTCTGATGGTGGTTAGGAGATATCCACAAAGGATGAAGTGGCGAGCCATGATTGAGACTGAGTCTCAAAGTCATAGTTGTCACTGCATAGCCTGCGCAGATGGAAGAATTGAAAATAGGGGTTGGAGAGCTTGGTGTGTGTAGGGTGAGAGGAGGAGAAGTTAACATATGAGTGTGAGTTGGTGTGTTTGTAGTGGATGGAGGTAGTGAGAGCGGAATGACGTATGTTGACCGAAATATTGAGAAATGCGGTGGAAGTGTTGGAAATAGTGCAGGAGAATTCGAGAGCAGGATGGAAGGACTGGACAAAAGAGGGGAAAGAGTCTAGTTGTTCGCGAGAGAGTAAGGTCACCACGATACAGTCATCAATATAACGACCGTATAGTTCGGGAGTGGGACCAGTGAATCATGAGAATATAGCCAACGAACAGGTTCGCATAGTTGGGGGTCCATTCTCGTTCCTGTGGCCTCTACCGAGACCTATTGGTAAAAATCTCCAGCAAACGAGAAGCAATAGGGGTAGAGAACAAGTTCTGCCGGACGAAGAAATGTAGAGGTGTCAGGTTGGTGGTTGGGTCAAAGGTCTAGGAAGTGTTTGAGTACAAGAAGTAGTTTTCATTTCTAGATAAGTTTAATTCTCCGAGTCTTTCAAGCTCTAATTCTGAAGTCAATAACTAGTAACCTGTGTTGGATTGTTCACATGGGAAAGACTTCACATTTGATATTTAAATTAAATATTGGTTACAATTTTGGCAAAAGGACAGCAAGATCGGGGATGGGGGGGGGGCGAGTAAGTTGACCACATCGACTCCAGTACTGAACTGGTATTTATTTTATCGACCCCGAAATGATGAAAGGCAAAGTCTACCTTGGCGGTATTTAAACTCAGAACGTCAAGACGGATGAACTGCCGCTATGCATTTTGCCCAGCGTGGTAACGATTCTGCCAGTTCACCGCCTTTGTATTTGAATTAAATATTAGTCTTAATATTAGCTAAGTATTCATCTTAATATTAGTCATAATACACGCGCACAGACATATATATACATGTATGTATTAGCAGAATTAATAACGAGTGAAAAATTTCAGTAAGAGCCGTAAGGGTATCGGTAATAGTGATAAAGATTTTAGATTTATATGGAGCATTTTCTGTCAGTCACTTTCTCACTCTTTTAGTCGCTCGCATACCCTCACACTCCCTGACCGAAACAATGAAACTGTATTACATCATATAGATTGCCCATATGTCAACTGCCAACTCAACTTGTATACATCATCATTTCAGTTGACCTTTGTAGTAACAGACATAGTAGTAGAGAGCGTCCGCATCCCGAGTACATCACACATAGTTCAGTTAGGGTCAATCTTGTGTCAGCTATTTTTAGATATTGAGTATATTTCAGATCGTGAAATAACCCTGTGTGTCTGTATGAGATGTAGGACAAAGAGAGTGGAAGAGAGAAAGGGGTGGAAAAAGACAGGGAGAGTCTGTCTGCACGTAAAATATGAGGTTTAAGTTCATAAGCCGTTAAGAGAGCAATTTCCAAAGTATCGGACAAAGTACATATATACGTCCCATCCAAAGGGATGAATACATATGCCACATAATCCATGACTAAATGAATGGACGATTATATGGAAGGTTGGCTCCATGAGAAATAGTCGGATGGATGCAAATCGCTGGGTGGATGAATGGAGAGCAACATACATCTGTATAAATACATATATATATGTTTATATACCAAAGAATGAATGTATATATGTGTATGTATGTGTATGTGCATTTGATTTTGCACATATTTATGCATGTATGTACATATTTTTGCTTTTGTCCAACTTTTTAAAGTAAATGTAATACGGTTCGGAAATGAGTAAAT
>NC_068984.1:50342702-50343946 GCF_001194135.2 Octopus bimaculoides | reverse complement strand
TATATATATATATATATATATATATATATATATATATATATCTACCCAGCTCCCCAAAATTTCAGGCCTTCTGCTTAGTTTATTATTAGAAAGTGTTACTATTATTATAATTCAGTGCCATTAAAGTGACACCGGGGTACAAACATGCGAAGTTCAATATAGCCGTCGTAACTACCCGTCTGATAAGGGTACATGCAAATCTGTGGTATTGAGCAGAACGTTTGCTGTAGCACATATTTTATATCAAGACAAAAACATTTACATGATAAGTCTTCCAATCACTTAAGGTAAGAAGCTATTAGAGCCACCGCCTGATACTGCATCAGATAATTATCGTTATTGTTATTGTTATTATTATTATTACTATTATTATGTTGTTTTTTTTTGCACAGCTTCTAACGCTGGAGATGTACTACAGTGTCAGACTTTCACTACCAGTGAACTAAGGTAACACTCCTTATTTTTCGAGCACCATCCGGAGTATTCGAGCAGTTTCAGGCAGTGCTGTTTTCTGCAAGTGCTCCACCCTTATCATTTTGTTATTTCTTTACTCATTACCTCCTGCAACTCATCTAAAATCTTCTGATCTTCCTCACTTAAATAACTTAAGGCGTTGGTGCTAGTTGTCTCTTCCTTATTGGTAGTGCTATTATTATTTATTTTTAGGCTCTTCTTTGGTTTGAGATGTATCTCTTACGTTGTTGTTTGTCTTTCTCATTGCCTGGTCTTTCTTTTCCGGTTCTCTTCTGATCTCTTGTACCTCCAATACTATCATCCCCTTTCTTCTCCTAATAGTATTAGCTTGATCAAGTAATTTATGCTCAGTTACTTTAGACGTATATCAAGTCAGTTTAAGGTGTGAGTGCCAAGCAGAACAGGAGTGGAGAGAACGTGTCTCCCTGGAATATTCCTCTTCTAATGGGGATGGCTTTCGTTTTCACGAGTCTCTCTTTTGTTTGGAGCTGTAGCACTGTGTGCCATTTATTCATAGAGTGTCATGTATTTTATAATAATTGGTGCCACCTTGTTTATGGCTAGTGTTTCGAGGATGCACGTGTGGTGAACACTGTCAAAAGCCTTTCGGTAGTCGATCCAGGCCATGCTTAGGTCTTTCTTCTTTCTGCGGCTATCTTCAGTTATGGGTTTATTGATCATTAATTGATCTTTACAGCCGTATGAGCCCTAGCAGCATCCCTTCTGCTCTTCTGGAAACAGGTTGTTATTTTCCAGGTGCTTACTCAATC
>NC_068984.1:50342206-50342692 GCF_001194135.2 Octopus bimaculoides | reverse complement strand
CAGGTTGTTATTTTCCAGGTGCTTACTCAATCACTGCGATATTATTGCAGTAAAGGCTTTGTAGATCGTAGGGAGACAGGTTATAGGTGGGTAGTTTTGTGGTTTTGCCGTTTCCGTGAATTTGGGAATTAGGATGGTTGATTTTGCCGTTTCCGTGGATTTTGGAATTAGGATGGTTTTATTATTATTATTATTATTATTATTATTATAGTCACCTACCGCTCCGGCAGACACTCTAGCCAAATCGACTACATCCTCGCCAGAAATAGGGAAAGAGGGCGGCTTATAAATGCCAAAACCTACCCTGGCGAAGAATGTACCCCACAACATAGATTAGTAGTTAGCGACTTTGGGATCAAGGCAAAATGGGTGCCCAGAATTAGACAGGCTTGGAGAAGAAGGGTGTGGAAGCTTAAAGACCCTGCAAACGGACAGAGACTTAGAGACAAGTTACTTGAAGCATTTAACGAAATAGAAGGGGATATA
>NC_068984.1:50333279-50339091 GCF_001194135.2 Octopus bimaculoides | reverse complement strand
AGCTAGGTAGTAATCAGCCCGTTTCGCTGTCATTCCCAGGGCACCTATGACAATAGGTATTGTTTTCGTCTTCAGATTCCACATTTTGCTAATTTCTATTTCAAGATCTTTATATTTTCTCAGTTTTTGGTAGGTCTTGACAGATACGTTTATATCGATTGGGACATTCATATCAATGAGGAGGCATGATAGTTGTCTGAAGTCTTTCAGTATGATGTCTGACCTATTTGCGTCTATCTTTCTGTCAGTTTGAATGGTGTAGTAGTAGTAATAGTAGTAGTAGTAGTAGTAGTAGTAGTAGTAGTAGTAGTAGTAGTGGTGGTGGTGGTGGTGGTGGTAAAGCGGCAAGCTGGCAGAATCTTTAGCTCGCCTGACAAAATGCTTAACGGGATTTCGTCCGTCTTTACCTTCAGAGTTCATATTCCGCTGACGTCGACTTTGCCTTTCATCTTTTCGGGGTTGATAAATTAAGTGCCAGTGAAATACTGGGGTCGATGTACTCGACTACTCTCATCCGCCCAAAATATCAGGCTTTATTATCATTATTATTGTTGTTATTGTTGTTGTCGTCGTCGTTATTATTAGTTTGCTATTACTATTATTTATATAGTTCTGAAAAAAAGTGCTTGTTTACTTGTGATCATCTGCGATATTATCTGCCATCACCAGTAATACTTCTACTGCTGTTGGTTTTGCTGCCACTATTGTTGCTGCTGCTGCTGCATCTGCTACTGATGCTTATTCGTTTAAACCATATTTGAATTTAAAACAGCTTACTCAACATTTGTTGGAAAATTCTCTTAAATAACGTAACAATGTTATAAACGTAGCAAAAAGTAACTTGTAAATATCTCTTAAATAAAGCACACCTGTTTGTATATGATATCTCTGGAAAAATTTGATAACAGATTAATATTTTCTTGTCTCTTTATTTATTGATTTATGTATATAAATTTTAATATTTCCTGTGTGTCTCCTTCAGTGTGTGTATATATATATATATATATATATATATATATATATATACACACGCTCGAAAAGTTTAATTAATATTTTTGAGTATAGGATTTAGATTATTCTGAAAGCTAAAATTTATAAATTAATAATGAAATAATTACATAAGCATTCCAAACATCTGCTTACCGTTGCCACTACCATTTGATACAATTTCACGTAAAGAGAGTAATTTATATGATAAATCCTCGATAGATACAAATGAGCGACGAAGAAATTGGCTGGTAAATGTTGCTTCCCGACTACGCTACTCAAAGGAACTATCTATATATTTTCAATTGCTATTTATCTAAATAGGAACAGGTAAATATCCATCTCAAACGGCTGGCTGACTTTGCAATAACACGTTATATGTTGAATTCAACCTACATGACAGAAAGTCATCGAATCCTGTGCGTTTGGTCATACCGCACCTAGTATTACGACTGTCTATGCTTGTGCTTCATTATAATAAGCTTATTCACAGTACTTTAAACACAGTAAATTGTCCGAACAGCTCACTACAGTAACAAAGGTAATCTTTCGATCTCTTTTATTCTCAACAAATGTCAACTTTGTGTCCTCCATTTTTAGCAAGAAATAATAAATTAAGCAAAACCTTATTTAAAACCACAATGATTAACAAATTTTTATTTAATTAAAAGCGCACCTCTAGTAAGGAGAAAAAAATCATTAGTTAAATAATAAATTCGAGTCAAATGTATCAGGGGAGGCTATCCCGCATTTTAATTAACAGTAATTAAAAATTGAATACAGTTAAGAGTTAGTGATATTTGTAGCGAATTTGCAATGGAGGTTGTAATCGAAATAAACATTTATTCGATATTTATTTCCATGGTCGTATCCTAACTAACAGTATTTTAATTAACAGTAATTAAAAACAAAATACAGTTAATAGTTAGTGATAGTTGTAGTGAAATTGCAATGGATGTTGCAATTGAAATATAAATTTCTTCGATATTTATTGCCGTGGTCGTATTGGTTTTATTAGGAAAACTAATTTTTTCTTGTTTCTTTTGTTTTTTACGATTTAGTTGTATGAATACATAATTTTTTTAATATAAATTTTATATAATATATTATCATTAATATCAGGAAATCATTATTAAACAATTCTTCAGAGAGAGATATACGTGTGTAAAATAATTGTTGTATTAAAAATATAAATATTGGAGTGGCTGTGTGGTAAATAGCTTGCTTACCAACCACATGGTTCCGGCTTCAGTCCCACTGCGTGGCACCTTGGGCAAGTCTCTTCTACTATAAGCTCGGGCCGACCAAAGCCTTGTGAGTGGATTTAGTAGGCGGAAACTGAAAGAAGCCCGTCGTATGTGTGTATATGTATATATATATATGTCTATTTGTGTGTCTGTGTTTGTCCTCCTAACATCGCTTGACAACCGATGCTGGCGTGTTTACGTCCCCATAACTCAGTGGTTCGGCAAAAGAGACCGATAGAATAAGTACTAGGCTTACAAAGAATAAGTCTTGGGGTCGATTTGTTCGACTAAAGGCGGTACTCCAGCATGGTCACAGTCAAATGACTGAAACAGGTAAAAGAGTAAAAGAGTATATATAAATATATGTAAATATGTATAAGTATAAATACATAATAATAAATATGACAGTTTAAAAGTTTCGAATTAATTTTATAAAGCATCTTACGATCGTTTCGCAGAAGTGCTGTCCCTATAATGGAATCCTATATTGATAAGCATTTATAGACAGCTCTTCTGCTCTTCAGAGATATAAAATGTGAAATTTGTAGAATTTATCGAATGGTAGTTTTTGAAAAATATGAGGTAATATGGGAAAACGGTGTTTGTTTGAAATATAAATTAAAATTTTAAAATTACTGTTTTTGATTTTGGTATGTACACTTTAGTATGAGAGTCTTTAAATCCATATATGCTTCCTTGGTAAGTCTTCTGCAATAATCCATAATAGTTATATGTAAAATGCATTATATTGTCCTGTATTCCGAATATAGTTCATAGACTTAGATAATATAGAATAATAGAGTCCTATATTGATAAGCATTTATAGATAACTCTTCTGCTCCTCAGAAATATCAAATGTGAAATTTGTATAGTTTAACGAATTTGTATAATTTTTTTATATTGAATATTCAATCGATCACTTAGGGTTTCTGTTGATTAGAGACCTATTAACATTATTCTGGAGTACAATTTAACATCGTTTTTTTTTTCTTTCTACCATTGTCATTTTCATAAGAAAAGTTTTGAATGCAAGTATATCCTTCGTCTGAAGTCCAAAAAACAGGCCAGTAGCAGATTTGTATCAAACAACTTCAGAAACAACGTTCATATGTTAGCATAGACTTTCTTATTCTGGGCGAAGGCTGTAATGAATTGTTTTGTAAGGCCAAGTCTTTTGTGTGGAACAGATGTAGAAAAAATTTATCCCCGTATTTTTTATCATCATGACTTACACTTTGTGTGTTCGGCTGCAGAGACGATCCTTTTCGACGTTCTTGTTTCACACAATATTTTTCTCTATCTCTGCTACTCCAAAGCACATCAAGAAAAGGTACTTAGTATATGTTCCACAATCAGAGAAATATCAACATCTTAAAATTACTAGATTCAACCCGTTTGTAGTCATCATAATTGATCTTTTCATGCACGTATACGACCAATATGGATAGATGGATACTGGTTGCCGTTGTGGAGTAGTATTTCTTTCAGACTTCTTACAGAGGTGCCAATTAGAAGACACCCTTGACCGAGACGGTGGCTAAGATCAATCGCTTAAACAAAATTACAAAATCATAGCAACTCAGACAATGAATTCAAGTGAGCAAAAGCTGCCTGCTATATTTCTTAGCTCGAAATTATAGTTTCTGCCTCCGGTAGGTTTCATTACTGTTTTTTTTTTAGTGGGGTTCTTCACATTAGCATCCTCTTCTTCTACGTCTTATCAATCTTTGACATGATCCGACGTTCCGATATCAAACTCATCAGTTGATTCAGAATATGGACGAGAATGAAATTTGATGCAATCGATGATAATTAAATGCTTGGACAGACTTAGCTTCTTCCTATCTTATCATCCTTTGTAAGTAGGTACATGTACCATGCAGAAATTGCAGTTGTTTAAGCAGTGCATCAGTTCTTGATAGGTTCTCGGAATAGTAAATGACATGCAATTCCTGCTGCCATGTATCCATAGATTTCAAACTATCACATTACATTTGGAGCTCAAGGCTTGTCGAGGTCTCCAATGGGAATACCGAAGTACTTGTATATGCGACATAATATTTCGTATTCTGCAAAGTCCATAGGCATAACAAAACCAATCAGCCATCGTTATCTTACCTGTAAAATCATATACAACAATTAATGAGATGTAGTCAATACAAATAACTGTGATACAAGTAGAATATTACAAAACTTCAAGATTGTTCTTCTTGATTTTTTTATACAATTGTACAACTACTACAATTTTCAAAATAAATTCTACTTGAATACTAGTAAAATACCGTTGTTCTATACTATTTGCAATAAAATAACCTTAAGCAACAAAAATTTCATCACCATATATTTCATATATAAGTAAGCATATGTTCGTGGACTTGTCCAGGAAGTCTTTTGTTTAACGTTTTATTAATAGTATGTCATTATATAACTCATTATCTGTATGAATAATTCAATGAACCAGTATTTGTAAAGTCTACTGTATTTGATGCTGAAAAGTTTTATATAGAAATAGAAAACTGATACGAATATAAATTTAACGCAGACAATGCTATGCATAGTAGAAATAATTCTTTTAATAACTCATAAAATATTGAAAAGAATTTTACCGTCGTGTTCAGTATGCTTATAGAAGAAAGATACAGCAATTAACAAATTTCCTCCTGCATTATGTTATTTTAAAGATAAATTGCTTGTGGTTAAGACACTTATTCACATGTAAGGAAGCTTTTCAATGACCCTATAGATATACATAAATAGACACAAATAGAATATACGTGTGTGTGTGTGTATGTGCATACGCACGCACACACACACACACACACACATATATATATATATATATATATCCTCATACAGATTCCGATCTTTGACTCCGTACCTGAAAGGAGGTGGTCGCCTTCCACACCTAAGATACTTTAAGTAAAGTGAAAAAGTTTTTAATGTTTCGAGCCTACGCTCTTGCACAGAAAAGAACACAAAAAGAAACAAGGAGAGAAAATAAAGAATGTGTAGTGGCTGTACATGTGCTCCTGGATTCTGAGAACTTTCCGATCTAGTGATGCCTACACCATCATCCTTCTCTACTCTACTGTTGCCCGACCCCACCTTGAGTACTGTTACCAACTGTGGTACGCCCAATACGAAGCAACTCATTATGAAAGTAGAAACACTCCAGAGGTCCATAACATGAAAGATCGACGGTATGAGGGGCATTGATTATTGGGATCGACTAAAAAACTCAATCACTTCTCTCTCCAATGTCGCCGGGAACGTTACCTCATTTGTGTTATGTGGAAAATATTAAATCGAACTCGGTACACATAGCAACATTACGTCACAATTACTTTACCTCAACCGGTCCAGCTTTCTTTAATACCATACCAAAATACGTCAAAACGTAAACGAATCCCATAAAAAATCCAAATGTTCACTAGACAAATTTCTACAAAAAATCCCGGCCAACCTCCTACACCCGGATGTGTCTCCAACAATAATAACTCTTTGCTAGAGTGGGCTATAGTGCCCCATATATAACTAAAAAGCTTCACTGGGTAGTGCTATTGAGTTAGACATGACCT
>NC_068984.1:50324594-50333194 GCF_001194135.2 Octopus bimaculoides | reverse complement strand
TATATATATATATATATATATATATATTACTTATAATATTTAATTGAACGCGACGCATCCATTTCCAAGTAAATTTATCTTAACCATTTTTATGCGACTCTACTCTATACTGTTTTCTCCCCCATCCTTTTCTAATTCCCATTTTCTCCCCTTCACCGATTTCTATCTGCTTCACTCTCTCCCTTCTTTCACTTTTTCTCTCTCTCGTAGCTCGTACGTGACCTTCGTTCATCTTTCTTTTCCTCACGTGACTATTTTTCTTTTCCTGCATGACGTTCTCAGGACTGGACGTCTTCTATCTCTCTCTCTCTTCTATTTCTATCTATCTCTTTCTTCTATCTTTTCTCTTTTCAAAGAAAATATTTCTCCTTGCCTTTACTATTTTCTTCTCGTTCTGGTCTAACGATCCTCCATGTTTGTTTTCGTTCGGTTACCTTGTATGTCTCCACTGCCCTGTTTTTGTTCCCAACTTTGACCCTCCATAAATCCAAATTTTTATTTCGGAATTTATGAGAGCAACTGTCTTCGAAGACTTATATTGTTGTTGAATGCTCGAAATGAGGAGTAGATAAACAGCCTACAACTGATGAAGGGTCCTTCTTTATGTTACTTGTCCTGTTTTCCATTTTTCCTTTCGTTGTTTGCGTATTTAACTCATTGATTTTCGTACTTCATGCTGTTTAAACAGCTGGTGACGTCCTGTACCCATATATATATATATCTGACTGTCTGTATATATTCTTTTATTCTTTTATATGCTTCAGCCCTAAGGTTGTGCCATGCTGGGACACAGCCAGTATGTATGTGTGTATGTATGTACTGCGTAAATTTAAATGTTCTTAGTCGGAGGAGAAATATTTAAGAAGATCAAAGATTTCTGATATATATATATATATATATATATATATATATATATATATATAGGACATAGAGCTTCACACCAGTTTAAAACTATTTTGTTTTTTTTTATTATTTATTATTATTTAGTCCAAATCCTGTGGGGTTCAAGGACAACTGATTGTCAGAATTGTTAGAGTGGCAGAGAAGAATAAATTCTGATATTTCGTCCGACTCATTATGTTCTGATTTCAAATTCTGCCAAAGTCACCTTTGCATTTCATCCTTCCGGGATGAATAAAATAAAGTACCCTTTGAGCTTCGGGTCTGAGCACTTCTCACATCAAATCTGTTGTCCTTGTTATTAAATCAAACTCAATTATGTTTTGTTTTTAGTTCAAAATGTAGAAAAATAGCAGAAACATTTAAGTGGTGGACTAAGTTATTTGGGGTAGCCGTGTACTTATCTCGCCCCCAGTGTCAAATGAATAATTACCAGTAATAATAATAAATAGAACTAGTTTAATTGACTATTCTTTACCCATTGAACCAATGTGATAAGTCATTATTCTATTAAAAAAAAAAAAGAAGACGCATTATTTTAAATTTTGTTTGGCTGCATTGTACTTGCTTGTTATCTTCGCTCTATCTTGTTCAGTACAAAATTATAGTTGAGCAAATAAAGTATTGGAAAGGAATTTATCTGCTGCCTTTTTTGAAAAAAGAGGACCGAAATAATATCACGATATGATTTTATAAAAAATATATTTAATGCTTTAGAATCAATTATTGGCAGGAAGAGCACTTAAAAGTACGAGCTTTAAGTAATTTTCCTGTTTGCAAAGGTAGCTTCAAATACTAGTACGACTGTGGTTTCTGCTAAATTCTTTGACATGTATCAAAAGATAACTATCAACATCCTATTCGACAAGTGATTGCTTCAAATGCACTCGAAATTTTCAAGTATATCGTTTCACGTCAAGGAGGTGAAAAATGTAAGAGGGAAAAAGAGATGGCGCAAAATCAGTATTTTCAGATTTCTGTTGTTGATAAATAATTTACTATGATGTCATAAAAATGGAAGTTTAGTTACGTAAGAACCTAACAAAATGTTTATGTAAAACCTGATCTTTTAAGAAAATATAAAGTCATTTCTTTCAAATATAAACTGAAAGTAAGATTCGATTAAGTTAATCCCCGATGAAATATTAGAAATATACTTGCTGCAAATTACTCGAGATCGAAAATTAGTTGGGCAGCGAAATTTCATATAATCTATATATATATATAGTGTTTAATTTTCTGTTACATAAATGTGTAAATCAGAAAATATATCATAGATAAACTTATAGCACCAGACCTGTTTGTGCAGCTACCTATACAAAAAAATGTAAGAGAGGAAATAGACTGCTATGTTGAAGAATTGGATACATTTAAATAATGTATTACTAAGTATATATGTAACAATATCTACACCTGCATGAATATATATATGAAACTATAGAACAAACACGCACACATGCATGCGCACATTCACATATACACATATTTTTCTCATTAAAAATTACTTACAAATAAAGTTTGTTTGAAGATTTCTATCTCTGAACTTCCTTAAATCTCTTGTTTATGGTGAATGTGTATATCAGTATATCTTTGGTATAGCACATTACTTTCTCAAATGCAATGATATAATGTCTAAATTGTGTAAGCAAATATTTTTAGTGAAAACATCTCTTCCTAATATTTATAACTAGCAAACGCACCCGTCCTTTGGACGGTTTAAGTTGCTTTCATGGTGTTCCCCCCCCCCCCCAAAAATAATTGAACTACCGAGAAGGTTTATGAGTAGCACGGCAATCTATGTTTCCTATTAACCCAGCAACAGAAGACCAAACTGAAGGCTGGTTATTGTTGAGGTCGCTGCATTTTAATGATCATAGAACATATAAGTTTGCAAGCGATGCAAAGTAGAGCTATTGAAGTATTTTGGGAGTACATTACGGCTGACTACAAAATATGGTTGTTTTACAAGAAAGCGAAATTTCTTGTCAGAAGCAGGCACATAAATGTAAAGAATTTGAAAGAAGACGTTGAAACTTCCCCCCTGCCAGTTTATTTTATTCAACAGCAAAGTCAGTTTATTTTTTCGGAGAAAAGTAGGATTGGTACGTTCAAAAATAGCAATATGATACGTTCTTGAAAAAAGTAGAGTTAAAGGAATGTATTTGCTACGTGATTAGAGTGTACGAACTCTAAAATTGACTTCAGGTAAAGAAAAATGAAGACATGAAGAATTTGACTTCAGTTTACAAATATTACTTTGAATTTTTAGCAGTTCTCAGTGAAAAGATGTCGCGTTCGAAATATCATAATGGATGGCTAAATAAGCATCCTTAAAGTGAAACAACGCTTAGGTAGGTAAACAAAGGTATCGACAAATAGAAGAAAGAGGAAGGAACATCCCCTTTCAAGTAACTCAGAATAGTAAGCTTGCCAAATTTTAATATAGTTTAAATATGGAGATTAAGATTGTTTGGTATTGGATATTCATCGCGTACAGTGTTCCTTGTCAATTTAATCACAGTCGCAGGACAGTCGAAATAAATAGATAGACAAAATCCTTTCATTTTTATAATATTCTCTAACCAAGTAATGATACACAATTATAACATATAAATAAATAATAAATAAATAAATAAAATGTGAAAAGCCATTAAATATATTCTCTAATGCCAATATACGATCATATAGAAGGAAGACCCTACATACAAAAAACTATGTACATACAACGAATTTGAGAAAAACCCGTGTAAACTACCGTTTCCCCGCTTTGTCTATTTACGCAGGCAAAATGTTATAGTGAGCAAAATGTTATAGTGCATGACCATCCTTGGAACATAAGTAATGTGTGTGTAATATGAGAGAGAAAGAAATAATTATAAATTCCACAAGATTAAAACAAATTTCGATTTTTGTGTATTTTTTAAACTGCTTTTTAATTACTGAATATTTTGAAAAGTATTTTTCGTGGCTGATAAAACAAAAGATCTTCTTCCAGAACGATAGATTGCTGGAATTGTTGAAGTGTTGGACAGAACGTTTTGCGATATATGTTTCAGCGTCTTGCGCTCTGAGTTCTTAGCGGTTAGATGTACATAATCCATTGCTTGGTTTAACACCAACACCTGTTCCTTGGCTGCTTTGGCACAGTTCACTCAGTTGCAAACCTTCGGGCGAGGTCTCCGGTTTGGGGATTATTTCCTGGCGGAATCCACTAGGCTTGCAGGCTGTGAAAAACTATAGAGGTCGATTGTACTATGTGAGACAGAAGATCAAGTATGTTTCACGTTCTGTTAACTAGTTCAGAGGCGCAGATAATAGTGTTGATAGATATAAAAGAGAAGTGCGTCTGTGGTTGTAGTGTCAACTGTGGATTTGTGAATGAGTCGTAGCGCCTTCTTTTGTATACAGCATGAGATATTGACAGTTGTATTTTTACCAAACACTTTAATCTTTCACTTCACGGGGATACAACCCAGTCTATGCTAACATGTAACTTGTGTCCCTTTACCAGGTGACATTATCCCTAATCTCATGACTACCAGCGTATTGCTTTTAAATCCAGCAGAAAGAGACGATTGCAAAGAACCACTTGTTTATCACTGGAAGTCTTTCTCATTTCTTTGTGTCAATTCTGTAGAGTTATAGACTCGTTCTTCTACGTCACGCATATGAAATTTCTCATCACTAAAAACTTCGATGAAATCGCTGTTTTTGTCGTTTACGTATCATGTTTGATAACTTCCACGGTAGATTAATCATCTAAAGGCTCTGTATATCTTTGTTTCTTCTGAGTACGGAGCTTTCCCTTTGGATCGTTGTAATGTTCTACATGTTCTTTATAATGCACATTAATATATTTCTTGCTATATTTTAACGTGCGCACATTTCTATACAACGGATGCAAGCCTTTAAACTTGTTTTACTTCTGTTCATGTATTAAAAAAAACAAAAAAACACATTTCAAATCCAAAATAGCTTATATAAAAGTTTTAGTGATCCATCCATTCCATTAGGAGGCGTAAATTATGAGATAATAAACAAATGTTATATCATCTTCCATAAAAGCTCACTGAAATATTCCTGTGCACGCTTCGATAATATCTTCATAGATAGAAAACAGCAGTTATACAATATCTATTTCAAACTATCCTCAAAATCTCTTTCATGAAAGAAACACTTCGATGGAGAATAAAAGAAACAGTTGCCAGAAAAAAAATCCACACAGTCTACTGACCCTTCATACTGAGCACTATAGAAACAAAACAAAATGCAGTAAATACAAACTATAAACGGACAGAGTATTTTATAAAACTTATGTACCCCATGACTATAGAACAGAATAACATCGATGCACTATGTAACAAAAAACAAACAAAAAATGCATTGATACACATTTTCTCGTGATTAACAAATTGCTTGCCTCCGATTCCTTGATTAAACACTTTTACAAATGTTTACTAATTCAGATATAAATATGAATATTGTAAACTTCATGACTTTCATTGTCAGAATAGAAATATAATCACCATACTTTTGAACCGATTGACCCTGCATCGCTAACACGGAGCTATTAAATCCATGATAACTACATAGCAAGAAACATAACTAAATGAAAAAAGAGACACTAACATTACTTGATAACAAATCTGTGTGATACAGAATTCTCGTCAAACTAGATAATTATGTATGAAAGTTACAGCAAAATATAACACAATTCTCAATACACACGCACGCACATAGCCACACAAGGAATTGCTGTAGCAAATTAAAATAAACTTCCACGTTTAAATATTAAAAAAAGAAATTATCATCGATAAGAGAACAATCATTAATTTTTATTATTACTGCTGATAATAAAATATCGAAAATTGATAATTGTTGCTGAAATAATTTTTTCGTGAACATAACGATAAGATATCTCTAAATCATCCCTAGACCCCTGAAGTTAAACGTTTCGAAGCTAAAGTTTAATTACATACAAATATATTCCCAAAACGAGAGAAAAAGGAAGCTCCATCTCAGTTTCAGAAAAAAAATGAAGTTAGTATTAAGATTTTTAATGCAGTGACAAGCAGACAATTAATTAGAAATAATTATGAGGCGAAAGAAAAAAATATTATTTCAATAATTTATTTTATTTTTATTGGCAACTTTATTCTTGTAAATAACTCCCGATTTGCTTCAGACTTAAAGAGTCTAATCTATGAAGTATAAGCTCTACTGTGCATGGTGAAATAGTGATGAGAAAATCACTAAGATGCATTGTTGGCACGAAAATTTAGACTATTCAGAAGCAGTAAATAACGTACACGATGGACGCACATCACCGAGCCCCCTGACCTAAATCTGTGAGCATCATCAAGCTGGATTTAAGAAAAGCTAAATAGTGCAAAAAAACAAAGCAAAAACAAAAAACAAAAACAAAAAACTACTTATTAATGTAAACCATCGCAAGGAAACAAAAGGTTTTATGAAAATTTGTGAACAACATGTAGAATTACGATATCAAAATTATACGGTATTGCAGCAAAATTTATGCCTGAATGTGTAAAGAACACGTGGGCTGCAACAACTATTTACATTGGAACTGAGAACGAAATTTTGAGTACTAGACCCAATCATATATAAATGTATACTCGTTATACACGTATGCATATAGCCATTTCTCGATTATACGGCAACCAATATAATATGTGTTTATACAATTTGCATGCGAACACGTAGTAGCCTCTATATGTGCATAGAGCAAACAAGCATCGAACGCACGATATTTAAATGTCTTTAAAGAAAGCTGCAACAAGTTTCTTTAATTTCTTTTTAAACAGTCGAAAGGGACATCTGTGCTCGTTGATAAAGCTCTCAAGAAATGGTGATGAATTTCGTTCTGTGATCCTTGACCAAGCGCAATAATGAAAGCACCAGCACACAGCCGGAAGCTGTGTTCTGTCAAAAAAATCACACTGAAGAGGCGAATCTATTTCTTAATGTTGCTGCTGATACCCAACAGAAGAATATAACTCGCAAATCACACACTAATAGAACAAAAGACTGAAGCAGAATCCCCATAACAAAACAAACTTATGCAATACAATTCAGGAAGAGTTTTTACTTCCCAAGCAATAAAAATATATACTTAACCTACTGCTGCAGGGTTGTGAACACTGTGTGGATGACCAGCGCAACCCAGCCCATCCAAATGAGAGTAGACAGATCCCCAACAAGCTTGATGAAGTAAATATGTCTAGAGTAGTGACGAAAATCATTCCTTGCCAATAAGGTTAAAATGGATTCTTTATGCCAATGTAGACTAGAAACTGATTATACCGCATTGTCTGTCACGCAAATCACCAAAGGACGCATACCCCATGGAAGAACCAGCCTGAGGTCGAAAACAAATGTGGAAAGAACCACTAACAGTAGATGGACAAGAGAGGATTATAAGCAAGTCATGGCAACGTTCTACACACCACTGAACCAACCAGGGCGTAATAAAACTGAATTGTATTTCAATATCTGGAGAGAAATTATAGGGGATGACATCCGTCGATATATTTATGCAAGCAAATTAGCCAAGGTACGCAGAGGCATTATGCATAATAGCCGCCTAACATCAGCAGAATTAGAGACAATAAAAAGTAATGCCACTACCACCCCAGAAAAGCAAGCTTAAGCATATAGTACAGGCATTGGAAACAATGAACAGGAAAACATGCAACCTATTGATAAAGACATCCCTGAACTTGATGTTGATGTAGGCAACTTAAACTTGAAGTAGTGGGTAGCCGGAGTGAAAATAAAGTAACAGGAAATAGGATGAACTTGAAGCTGCATATCGTAGTGTATTTACATAACAATTTGTGATGACATGCTCCGCTGGATCATAATATTTATACAGATTATTCCAAAAGCCGTAAAGTAGGCTGCAATGTTCACATCAAATTTATACTTATCACATGATAGTGTTTCGATGCGATTTAAAATAATTTTGCTTGTCATATAATGTGCTATTCACCAACACAACCTGATATTGACAGAAGAGACTAGGAATGTCTTGTCCAAAACGATGTCAAATATCTTCAGCTTAAAATGAAACGACTTTATATATGGAACGCAACAAGTTACTGTATATGAAAAACATTAAAATAAGTTTAATCAAATGCTGAATCTATCAACACGCACGCACACGCACACACACATACACACACACACACACACACACACACACACACGCACACACACACACACACACACACACACAAACATACACACAGATATTTACGTCTACACTCACGCATGAATCTGTAATTTTCGTTAAATAATATTGTAGTTTATATGACGCATTCAAATTCTTTTTATATGTCTGTCTGTCTGTCTGTCCGTATGTATGTATGTATGTATGTATGTATGTATGTACGTATTAAGTATACATAAATGTATGAATATGTATAAAATTGGCACTCCGTCGGTTACGTCGACGAGGCTTCCAGTTGATCCGATCAACGGAACAGCCTGCTCGTGAAATTAACGTGCAAGGGCCTGAGCACTCCATAGACACGTGTACCCTTAACGTAGTTCACGGGAAGATACAGCGTGACACAGAGTGTGACAAGGCTGTAGCCCTTTGAAATAGAGGTACAACAGAAAAAGGAAGAAAGAGTGAGAGAAAGTTTTTATGAAAGAGTACAGCAGGGGTCGTCAAC
>NC_068984.1:50317887-50323342 GCF_001194135.2 Octopus bimaculoides | reverse complement strand
AATAATAATAATAATAATAATAATAATAATAATAATAATAATAATAATAATAATAATAATAATAATAATAATAACTACTAGGTGGACCCGTGAAAAATTCACGGAAAACATAAAAAATGTATGCATCTGTAAACAGTGTACTGGTGCCACGAGAAATGTTAGTCTATTATGACCGTCTGTCTTTACGTTCTGAGTTCAAATTCTGTCGAGATTGACTTTGCCTTTCGTACTTTCGAGGTCGACAAATTAAGTATCAGTTGTGTACTGGGGTCGATCTAATCAACTGCTCTCCCTTTCCACAAAAAATTCAGGCATAGAAAAGTATATTGTGACAGTTACAGAATATAGAAAGTAATGTAACACCAATAACTATATAATCCAACCAAAATATCTCACATTATTTACATTATTTACAGTTGACGGATATTTGTCCTCATTTTGTTTGTTGTTAACACAACGTTTCGGCTGATATACCCTCCATTTTGAACATCCCTAAGGTATTTTTCGATGTTATTATTATTATTATTATTATTATTATTATTATTATTATTATTATTATTATTATTCAGGTCACTGCCTGGAATCGAACTCGGAATCTTGGGGTTAGTGGCCCACGCTCTTAACCACCACGCCATATGCCCGTGGACATATGGAGTAGTGGTTAAAATATCTCAGTAAACGGAATTACTATTTAACCTTAAAATACATCGTACATATTCAAAGAAACTTGATGTACAAATTGAAATGCAAAAGAACGAAATAATAAATGAATTTATGAATGAAAGTCTGGTAATTGCGTTTATTTCCACAATGCGATACTTATTGCAAACATGTTTTAACTAACCTAAAGTATTCACACACTAATACATTCATATATATGTCTCGAGTTGTAACTGTAATTCAAAGGGGCCAGTCTTGTTATATTCTGTGTGAGGCTGAATCTCCCTGAGAACTACGTTAATGTTATGCATGTCAGTGGAGTACTCCGCCATTTGTGAGTTAATTTTATCGTCGTGTGGTAATGAAAAGTGAAACTGACATCCAATATTTGCTATGTGTATGTATCTATGTATGAACTTTTCTATGGATTTATGTATCTGCCGTCTCTCTCACTTTCTCTCTTTCTCTTTCACTTCCTTTGTGTCTCTCTTCTCTCCCGTTTTTTATTTAACAATGTATATATTATCTATGTATCTACTTCTCTTGCGATGTGATAAACATTTAATAACACAAAACAAACGCCGTTACCACTCAGTGTCTCTTTCACTCTCATTCTCTCTCACTTGTTCTCTCTTTCTCTCACTCTCTTTCTTTCTCTCTTCCATCCTCTCTGAAGCTTTTAAAGACACAAAACGAACGCTGTCACTACTCACTGTCTCTTTCACTCTCCTTCTTTCTCTCTCACTCTCCCATTTTCTCTCTCACTCTCCCTTTCTCTCTCACGCTCTCTCTTACTTCCTCTCTATCCTCCTCTCTCTCGCTTTGCCACTTCTATGAAGTGTGATGCACATAACAGGTACGTTCAAAAACAAAAAGTTAGCGTATTAATATTATTGATAATAATAATAATACTAAGCTGGATACTCCCTCAAACCCATCCATACAGGGTACCACCACCCAAACAAACACTGTGGATAGATAATATCCAGATAAAGGAAGAAAACAAGAGAAAAGATCTGCCAATCCTTAACAAGTAGACAATCAACACTACTAAGTAACAAGAAGATGACAAAAATACTGTGCAAATACATTACAAAAAAAAAAGGTACGCCTGAGGTAAAAAAAAACAAAACAGCTAAAGCAAGATATCCTTGCCAAAGCACAAAGGATCTGCAGGTATGAGAAACGCTAACGTTTCTTTGAACAAAACAAACAGTTCAACTCCAACCCCAGCTGTGACCAATTGTTAGCGATCCTCTCCAATTCTAGCATAATTTGATCCCATCCCCGTCCTCTTTCCATGACGTTGGTGATACGTTCAACTCCCAGTAATCGTGTCGCTCTCTGTGTGAGGTACTTTACTTAACCATGCAGATTGTTAGGCTTATAGTTAACTATCATGAAAACTTAAAATATTCTATGAATCCTCTATCTGGTATCATAACAAAATCACAATCTAGTTAAGGTCTGGTGGCATAATGCAGTTTGTCCAATTTTGACATTCGTATATCCAAGAATTCCAGTATGCACCTATCAAATAATTAGAAAATGCCTCAGCATTTTTGCGAGATTTTTCTATTTGCATTTCGTAAATGATTCCAGAGTTTATCTAACATGTCATTCCAGTCGTCCACTAAGTTACTTACCATGGCATTTCAACCAATTATTTTGATGAACGAAAACGTCTAACCTCCCAACACTAGTCAAAATATAAACGATCACTAGTCTGAAGGCTCTGTCTTTCAGATTTTTTACATCCGCTTGGTCCGAGAATATTGCACCATTATTTTCATCCCGTTCGATAGAAAGCAACCAATAAAAGTGTACCCCGAAATTACTCTGATGAGGTGCTAGTAAGTTCATTCTGGAGTTCCTAATCTCACTGATGGCTATCATATCTACATATAGAAATTTGAGGTAACCAACTCTCAATAGGATTTTTAAAAAAGATTAAAATGAGTTAAGCGAAATAACTTAAGTGTGTGAATAGCATGGATTTAGTTAAGTTTAAAGTGTGATGTACTGCATAACCCATGTCATTCAGTATATCTTTTCTCAAGTTATATTGACATGGAATACAGGAATATTGACTGATGCTACTTCACAAGGCCAACCGCTCAATACAAATATCTTTGGAAAAGATTATCTTAAGACTGTCGGAATAATAGAATTTACTACACGACTTATTGATTATAAAAATTAAACGAAATAATAGAATGCCTCAGTGTGTTCTAATTTCTATTGAAATGTAGGTTGATAACAAAAGTCTTGAAATCAGCTGCCAGCATATACTTCAGACAATGCTATAAAACATAGTCATAAAGATATGAGTTGTCAAGATTAGCCTATTACGTATCATGAACATAAAAAAGATAAAACTATAGCTTTAAAAATCAAGTAATTAATATTTTATTATCAATCTATCGGAAGCTGGTGAACACAATATTGCGAGAGATAGAACTGATGAACATTAATAAGTATTCATAGACTTGATCAGATATCTCAAGAATGTATACAAATAATGGAAGTTGGATATCAGTAATGGAAATATCACGAGGCTGCACGAAATTAATAACATGAAATATAATTGATGTGAACTATGAAAACAAGAAAAAAGACGGAGAAAATGCTTCAGCATTGACTATCTTATCTTTTGCTTTCAATCATCAAGTATGTAATGAGAAATTATCAAATGTAGATTTAAATATCAAGGTTTTTTTTTCCGTAAAGACAGTTGTGCTTGATTTAAGTAAAATTTTGTTGCTATTCCTGCTTATTCTAAAATTATATTCGTTTATATCCAAAATGGATTACATCTTCTATTTTTTTATCTTTTACTAGTTTCAATCATTGAACAATCTCCACGTTGGGATAGCATCTCCAAGGGTTTTAGTCAAACAAATCGTACCCACCACCACATTTACTTTTTAACCACTAAGTTATGGGGATATAAACAAATCAACAACGGTTATCTAGAGGGAATTGTGAACAAACACAACACAACACACTCACAAAGGCACACACTGGCACAAACATATGTATATGACTGGCTTCATTCAGTTTCTGTATACCTAATCTACTCGCAAGGCTTTGGTTGACCCACCCAGGATTATAGTAAAAATCACTCTGCGTAAATACAAGAAAAGAAACATGAGCCAAAAGGAAATAGCATGCGTGAGTGAACAACCACATTTTGTATCTTTTACCTTTTACTTGTTTCAGTCAGTAGACTAAGGCCATGCTGGGATACTATCTTGAAGAGTTTTTAGTCGAATGAATCGCCCCAGTGTTTATTCTTTTTCTTGATAAACTTGGTACGTATTCTATCTTTTTTACCGAAACTCTAAGTTACAGGGACATAAACACACCAACACTTGTTGTCAAGCGGTGATGAGGGAAAAACACAGACACATACACATGAGAATTATTTATTAAAAAAATGTATAATTTATAGGAACTAAAAGGACATACAAACTTTAATAACAGGAGTAACAGATGCATCTAAAGGAAAACTGAATAGAAAGGCACACAATAAGGTTTTCTTGAAATTTACAGGAAATGACATTCAAACAACTTATCATTTGATACTAGTATTGTTTATAGAAATTAAAGACGATTGAAACGATAAATTAACAGAAATGAAAGAATTATATAAATAAAAAATATGAATAATGCATGTGATCGGGGATGGTGGCGCTTATCGTTGTAAAATTTGTAGAGTTCCTGCATTCTACATATATGCATTCAACATTCCGGAAGTCTTTATGTTTTTGTTCCTTTCACAAAACAGGGAACGCTTCTTGTGAAAGACTTCAAATGCAAAGTTGTTTCTCTAAATATGCATTTAAGATTTTATTCACACTCACACACAGAGACACGCACACATACACACACACACATACACACACACATACACACACACACATACACACACACATATTTATGCTTGCATATGAGTGTTTATGAATGAGTGGCTGCATAAATGTATACTGTTTGCATATAGGTTTATAAATACGTATATGTGCGTATTATATATATATGAGTGTGTATGTGTGTGCGTGCGTGTGTGTATGCATATGTTTTCATATATATATATATATATATATATATATACATATATATATATGTATATATATATATATATGCATGTATGATATGTGTGAGTGGTATGTGTGGTATGTGTGTGGTGCGTAGGGGCGGTGTGTCTGTGTATGGTGTGTGTGTGTTGTGTGTGTGTGAAAAAAGATCATGAATGAATATTTAATATTTGCTACAGTTATTTGTGTATTACAAAGTTTCTAAACACATTCACTGTAAATGATTCCGAGTGAAAAATTACGCAATATGTATGGTGAGTCTAATGAGATGCCATTCCAAAATATTCAACCATACATTCTGTCTCATTTTTCAAATGAAATCATTTACAAGCAAATGCGGATCGAAACGGTGTCATATAAAAACAATTGTAACGAAAAGCAAATTTTTGGTAAATTGATTTTGTGTCCCCTACTTTAGCTTATATGATAATCTTCGATACATATAATGGTTTTACCTGGAGCTTCTGCATTTTTTACAACATTCCAGTATTTGAATGTATGTAACGAGGAGTTCATGTTTATTTCTGCATTGGGACACATTGATTTTCTACTCTATTGGGATCTATACTGCATTGTGCATGCATGTATGTAAGTATGTATGTAAGTATGTATGTATATATGTACGTATGTATGTATGTATGTATGTATGTATGCATGCATGCATGTATGTATGTATGAATGTATGTATATGTATATAT
>NC_068984.1:50316486-50317176 GCF_001194135.2 Octopus bimaculoides | reverse complement strand
AAAATACCCCACCTCTACCTTCACATTCTGCCTACCCACATGCTCCACCTCTACTCCCGCCCTCAGCCTAACACCCCCACTCTTGCTTTCCCCACTTTCACCTCCCCACCTCCAGACACCATCACACCACACCACACCGCACACCACTACACCATACTACACAACACATCACATCACAACACACCACCACGCACACACCAGCACTGACCAATTCCCAGCCCCACATTTTCACACCTACACATGAACACACGCACACGTCAAGGTCACCAGCCCTCTTCCACACGCACATACGAACTCTTTCATTGATACGCACGCGTACCTTCGTTTTGGGATCACCACTACTTCATTATCTCCCCTTCTTCCTAGCTCTCCTGTAGGACCCTTCTGATCGGCATTCTCCATGATAGACCGCTAGCCACTACACATTCTTTATTTTCTCTCCTTGTTTCTTTCTGTGTTCCTTTCTCTGGAAGAGCGTAGGCTCGAAACGTTAAAGACTTTTTCACTTCCCGAGCGTTATACTAATTTATCTGTTTCTTGTCTACACCACCTGTCTTCATCTTTAGTTTTTTTTTGTGAATTTTCCCTATATATATGTATATCATACTGAGGTGTCCATCCGTATTTTTTTTTTACATTTCTTTTGTTTTACGAATGTATTTTCTTGCAAAGAAAGACATATATCTATCT
>NC_068984.1:50316320-50316476 GCF_001194135.2 Octopus bimaculoides | reverse complement strand
ATGTATGTATGTATGTATGCATGCATGCATGTATGTATGTATGTATATGTATATATATATGTATATTCCCCTGCTCCCGCCCACGCTGCCGCACTTGACCTTACCTCTCCAACACCACCCTCCTCACCGGCACCCATCATCGACCCTATCACATCA
>NC_068984.1:50315640-50316310 GCF_001194135.2 Octopus bimaculoides | reverse complement strand
ACCCTCCTCACCGGCACCCATCATCGACCCTATCACATCACCGACTCCTTCACCTGCACTTCTACCAATGTCATCTACTGCATCTCCTGCATCTCTCTGCCCTTCTCTATATATCGGGACGCAAACGGGACGCCACTTGACTGACCGGTTCGCGGAACACCTCCGAAATACCCGACTCGGCAACGACACACTGGTCTCACGCCATTTCCACTCTACTAGTCACTCTTTGCAACACCTGTCCGTGTTCGGATTGTCCTTGTACAGGGGCCATTCGGACTCCCGGTTGCGCCGTGAACAGGGATTAATCTCCTCTTCCCGCTCCTTTGCCCCACATAGGCTCAACTCTCCTCCCCTCTTCATCTAACCTCCTCCCCTTGCCTCTCTTCCCCCTCACACCTACTTCCTCCAACCCACCTCCCCTCTCTTGCTCCGACTCCTACTTTCCTTCACTCCTACTCTCTCTCTTCTCTCTTCTCTCTTCTCTCTTCTCTCTTCTGTTCACTCCTATCCACATTCTCCTTCCACCTTCATCGTCAACCCTCCCTCATAAGTCCACCCCAACCCCTACACATTCTAACACCAACCCTACACATTCCAACCCACCTTCTCTATCCTTCTCATCCCACCCACCCCGTCCATTACACCCACTCCAAAATACCCCACCTCTACC
>NC_068984.1:50306577-50314903 GCF_001194135.2 Octopus bimaculoides | reverse complement strand
ATGTATTTTCTTGCAAAGAAAGACATATATCTATCTATCTATCTATCTATCTATCTATCTATCTATCTATCTATCTATCTATCTGTTTATCTATGAACTAACAGTGTCGGTGGAGGCGTGTGGCTGAGTGGTTGGTGTGTTGGAATCATGGTCGTAAGATTGTGGTTTCCATTCCTGGACCCGGCGATGCGTTTTGTTCTTGCGCAAAACCTTTCCTTTCACGTTGCTCCAGTTCACTCAGCTGGTGACCCTGCGACGGAATGGCGTACCCTCCAGGAGGGGAATATATTATACCAAGGAAATGGGCTTGTATGACTCGGAAACGATCTTTCTCCTTTTATCCTAAACAAAGAGTGTAAAACGGCGAAATAGTAACCGTCTGTAAAATTCAAATACCAGCAGCATATTAGCCTGCTGTGCACTAAACTGTAAGTACGTCCAACATATTTTTGCCAACGGACATGCTAAAAGTGCTCTCAAGCGAAAAATAGAATTCTGATTTAAAAATCAATTTTAAGTGAATATATTTTGCATGTGGTTACTAGATAAGTTTTAAACTCTCACCTAAACTCTGTATGTTTACTCGTTATTATGTTTATTACTTAACATTTCTATAGATCTTATAAGACTCATTACTTGTCAGATAATGTTTTGTTATTCTCTTTCCACTATTTCATGTGTTTATTTACACTAAAGATTTCAAGAAGAATATACATACAATTTCAAGTTGAAATTTGAACTTTCAGCCTTACAAGGATACACTGCTGGGGAAATTTTTTTGAAATGCACTTCTGTATACAGTGCGATAAGAACATTCATATCAGACCAATAACAACTGTAACCCCATTGGCAATATAGACTTAGATGTAAAAATATGATAGCCATTAGAAATAATCATATGCCAGTGATTAAAAAATAGAAAACTACGGAGAAGAGAGCTAAAGAGGGATAGTCAATACAAACAGAAACAAACAAACACAGACAGTTAGGCATACATATATTCGTAAATGTGCGTATTTGTGTATGTATCTATATATATATATGTATATATGTGGAAGCACAATGGCCCAGTGGTTAGGGCAGCAGACTCGCGGTCATAGGATCACGGTTTCGATTCCCAGACCGGGCGTTCTGAGTGTTTATTGAGCGAAAACACCTAATGCTCCACGAGGCTCCGGCAGTACTCTTTCACCACAACTTTCTCTCACTCTTACTTCCTGTTTCTGTTGTGCCTGTAATTCAAAGGGTCAGCCTTGTCACACTGTGTCACGCTGAATATCTCCGAGAACTACGTTAAGGGTACACGTGTCTGTGGAGTGCTCAGCCACTTGCACGTTAATTTCACGAGCAGGCTGTTCCGTTGATCGGATCAACTGGAACCCTCGACGTCGTAAGCGACAGAGTGCCAACATCTATATATATGTATATGCATGTATATATTTATATATGCATACATGCACATGTGCGCACTCATTGTATTATATATAAATACACGCGCGCGCACGCACACACGCACACACGCACGCACACACACACACACACATACACACACACACGTTGATAAAAATAGTTAAGACAGAGAGCATCTTTTAATGCGAAAAAGCAGTATATTTTATGACCGTTAAGTATTTCAAAGGTCTATCATCAGTAGTATACAGTCCAAAAATATCGATCTGTTCAGATACCAGCTTCGTTGATTGCGGTTGAGACAGTGATACGGCAGCGTGTGTTAAAATGTGCCACCACATGGTCGATGTTCGCGTCCTACACAGCGCGGTCGGTATCTGAGTACACCGACATTTCTTGACTGTTTGCTTCTGATGATGGAATTTTATGCCTGCGATTTATGAAGGTTACTAAATTTATTTCTTTTTTACACATTGTAAGAAGTTCTCCGTCTTTGCTATTTTTACTATTAATATTTTACTTCTTTAACACAATGCATCGAGCCAGCTTCTTCTATATATAAACATTTATTAGTTATGTACATGAATATTTCTTATTTTTACTAGGAAACCGTTGATAGTTTCTTTTATAATTCAATAAATAGACCAGTGGACAGTTGCATATGTTGCAAATACAGTAAAAAAATTCTCTATTTGAAATATTATATATAATGGGAATAATCATAACAATGGTATTATGACTTCTATGAATATTTGATTTCATACTCCATGAAATTTTGTTCTAAATTTTCTTCTCTTTGTCTTGACTTGTTTGGTAAATGACAGACAAAAGGAATCGCGTTCGATTTCCTATTTAGCAATACATCTAGTTAGTCATTTCAAGAAAAAATTGATGCTGTTATACTATAACAAATGAAGTGTAACTTAAAATATGTGTAAAACCTTAAGAGAGTGTACCCAAAAGAAACGGGGATTTTGTAATATTATTTTATTCACTTAGTTTTAATATGTTTATACTTTTATCGCCTTCAAAGTATTCTCCATTTGAAGCAATGCATCGATCCAGGCGCGTTTTACACTTTTCGAAGCTGTACAGAAACTCATGCCTTTTAACGTGATGCTTTCATTCACAATTCATCGCTCGAAATTCGTTGGCAGGAGCTCCAGGATACGTCAGTCATATCAACAAGTTCATCAATTGTTCGGTGATGGTCCCCCAAGGCCTGTTCAGGAATTTTCATGATGTAATATTGATAAAGGTAAGAATGATCATGTCAGATAGGATTATAAGGAAAAAATGTGCAGAAGCAATAAATTCTCTATATTTTCTTGTTTCCATATTTTGTTCTCATTTCCTGTTCTTCGTAAGAACTAATGCATGAGTATTACAAAGATATGTACAAAGATAAACACATACATATACATACACACACACACACACACACACACACACACACACACACACACACACACAGGTGTTGATTAATTGTGCTTTGAGAAGGATCCAGTTCTGCCGAAATATATATAGATATAAGCTCAGCCTTGTGAAATGACGCTATCGAGAGGTTCCTCATAAACCAGGCTCAACGATGTGGGAACACTTGCAACAGCTGAATGGTAAATCTTCTTGATATAGGTTTTGGCCTCGAATTGTAACTGGGGATGAGAAATGGGTCTATTTACGTAATCCTAAAAAGAGAAATCAGTAGCTCCGTCCCGGCCATGTTTCAGAACCCGCTGTCAAGCAGAGGTGGTTTGAACAGAAGGTTGTGCGTTTGGTAGAATTTCGAAAGAGTTTTGCATTTTGAACTTGTCCCAGATGGTCACACTGTGAACGCTGACCTTTGTTCTCAACAAGGAGAAGCAGGCATCATACTAGCAAAAAGCAATGCATGGGTATATATCCCGTAAATTAGAGGGCTCAACAACATTGACAGGATGAGTTACCTCACCTGGATCTACGATACATACATTACATCCACCCTAGAAGGATGTGCTTTCTCTATACAGGAACAGGAGATAACTGCAAAATACCTGATAAATGAGAGGGACAAAGATACAACAAAAAATTCACGTTGTGATAAGAAATGTTGCTCTTCTATACCAGTGTAGAAGATACCACGCACATCATCAGCAGCAATCCTAAAATGATACTACGAGGTAATACCTTCCACTGGGGCATGATATAATTGCACATAGCATTTACAACACTATCTGCAGGAAAAATTGCCCAGACGCATACATCAAAGACATGTCAGAACCAGCAGATATTCATATCTTTAATAACAAAGAATACTGGTTGAACACCCCATAAAAAACATCAGTTCGGTGCTAGTGTAAAAGATGTGGCATTTTGTGGAAGGGGGAAAAAGTCATGCATTATTGTGGAGCTCAGCTGCCCAACGGATGGTCGTGAATGCCTGATCAAATGTCCAGGAAAAAGAGAATATTAATGGCGAATTAATGCGAAACTTACAGCTCTGACTCTGAATTCTCGTTTGTACCTATGGACATAGGTACATTATGTTATGTACCAACAAATTTTCACAAAATTCTAGAAATAATCGGTTTCACGGGAAAAGAGCAAAAGAAACTGATGCAGATTCTCCAAATTCAAACTATTAGTGGAACAGTGAAGATTTTTTTATGACATTTCAAAAATTCTTCATTTGAAGTTCTTATGTGAATAGATGCATACATGCATACACTTGGGCGTATATGTCGACAGTTCAACACGCACACTACTCACTTTTTCCATAAACATCAGTATATTAAAGCAGAAAATCAACCACATCGATATCACAGTATCAACTTGTTTGTGATTGTAAATACCCCTTCTGCCCCATCATATTACTATTTATTTATTTTGAAAATTGACTGAAGTTTATCCCTTTTTGCAATGATTTCTGACAGAATGATGATTTCTGACAGAACAATGGTTTCTGATAGAAACGAAAATTCGCATATCATTCGGGTGATATTCGCAAAAGGATTGACAAAAGACACTGAAAGAATAAATGGCAGAGCTACCTTTCGTGAGAATTGGTCTTGGAAGGTGAAGTATCTAGCTATTCTAATGATTTTCTTAGCCATCACTTGACATATACGAATTTGTTACGATGTTCTAGATATTTTTGACCGAGGGTTAAACAGCATGATCTACAACAACATAACCATAAATCATCCTAGTTTTTACATTCTCTTTCTTTAATATTTGCGCGCGTGTGTGTGTGTGTGTGTGTGTGTGTGTGTGTGTGTGTGTGTGTGTGTGCGTGCGTGTGTGCGTAAGTGTTTACTTATTTTAGTACTATGGTAACTTTTAAAGAACAATATTTTAGTCCCTCCCCAAACTAAATTGTATTCAGCTATTAAGAAATATACACAACTCCGCCAAGTGTTATAAATATCTTAACTGACCTTCTATATTAAATACTTTTCTTCAGTTACAAAATGAGAAATGAATGAAATCAAAACCTATTTCCATGATTGATATCTAATGTGACCTTAAATAATTTTTTGAACTTATATTTTACTAGTTTCCTTTCCGTGTGTGGGATGTTTGCTTTTTATTATTCAAAAGCTTCTCACTATGTATTGTTCTTAATTTATTTACTTTTCTCATTTCATTTGAGATTATTTTACAGTCTTATCGGACTGTGTTGTTCGTTGAGTAATTCGATCAGCAACATTTAATAGTTCACCATATTTTGATTCGTCTCTCGTGACTTTCTGAGTTCAAACACTCCACAAGGCAATTTTGTTTTTCATTGCCTGTCTGTGAAGGAGGGTGGTAAGATAAATACTAGGCATGTACTTGCGGATTGGTTATCATCATTGGCAGCAGCAGCGGCATCACCACCATCATAATCATCCCACGTTGTCGTACAAGTCGTTAACGTCCTCTTCCTCTTCATCATCGCAGTCGATATAATCGCCATTTTATTTTCTTAACAGCAATAACAAATAATGATGCATAGCAACATTTTATATTATATTTGTTCAACTGTACGTTTGACTGCTTCGATGTATCTGTAGGCAAGTAATCGTTCATATGAAACATGTAGATGTTTTAAGCATCTGAAATTTATTTAGAGGCAGTGTTCTGTATTCTTCGAGCGATGTATGCAATCTGTTCTTTCAAACTGAAAAGAATGCATAGCTGGCTTATATCTGTACAGGTAAACATCCTAACTTAATTTAGCAGATAGCTTAGTAATCTGATCA
Source organism: Octopus bimaculoides (assembly GCF_001194135.2). Lineage (NCBI taxonomy): Eukaryota > Metazoa > Mollusca > Cephalopoda > Octopoda > Octopodidae > Octopus > Octopus bimaculoides. The sequence continues at coordinate 50,309,273 of NC_068984.1, read as the reverse complement.
AACTGTTCTTTGAGTTATTCTATCCAAACATCCAAGATACCATTTTATATCAATGCACACATAAACACACACTCACACAAACATTCATATAGTTACATATACACATGCACATCTTCCCTCATTCACACGCTCTGACATAGGCAAACTAATTCACTCCAAAATCTCACTCACAAATACACATGCATACACGTGTGTTTGTAAAGCAAATTTCATTAACTTGAATTCGCAGTTCTATTTACTAGACCCCCAGTGCAAGTGTGCAAAATCGTATTTCTTTTACCCTTTCTTTCTTTCTCATGCTTGCATTCTCTAAGTAAACTTTCGATAGATAGATAGATAGAAAGATATATAGATAGATAGATAGATAGATAGACTGAAAGGTGTGTGTCTAAAGTTATTTGCAAGAATACATAAATAAAATTTAAAGTTGGAACAAACCAAATCAATAGAATATCGATAGCAGAGGATCTAAAGTTCGAATAGTCGAAGTTCCACATCATATTACTAGAGTACGCAAGCATTTTCTCCCGCATTAAACCTTTTTAAAACATTAAGTTTAATATGCACTATATTCCTTTTACGTTTCCTTCTCGCCAAACTACTTTCACTTCGCTTTGATAGCTTCTTTTCAGACATCTTAAATCGTAAAGAAATCCAAAAGTGGCGATGTCACACAATTATCCTCCACAAATATTTAGTAAATAAAAAGCATTTTCTTTTTTATTTGAGCAAAAACTGTTCGCTTATTCTGCAGTTCTAAGGATGGAAGTGAGATGAAATTGTGAAGGTGGAGGAAATAATTTTTGATTGCAGTTAGTTGATAAATTTTCAGTTTCAGCGGCACTTCGTCCCTTGCACTTCTGACTTCAACCTCAAAAATTTACAATCTACTCACACTGCGCAAACACACCCCCCTGAGTTTACAAGAAATATATGTAGCTACAGACGTTCCTATCAAGTGGTTACCACTATTGTTGCTTCTTGTTGGCTATTCAAACGTTGGCGGGATGAAAACGGCGCACAGTTTTATTGGTTATAGTGTAGATGGCAGTTGTATTGATGTTGATGAAAGATAACGGTGAGGTGAAGATTTATATATATATATATATATATGTAAGGCTGATAGATAGATTGATTGATAGATAGATAGAGAGAGGAGGGAGTGAAATATGTTGTGGTCTTAGAAAGTACACACAAACACTGTATTCTCAGTGAAAACTCTTATCTCATATTCGATGTTTACAATGACGTATACGTAAATATGTGCATAAATACACACGCTCACACATAAATACATATAAACAAACATGTATATATATATTATGTATGTATCTTATGTATGTATCTTATGTATAGCTTTTAAAATTTTTATCTATACTGATATCTTGGCTGGGAAGTAGCTATTTGGCCAAGAAGAAAATGTTAAGTTTACGATTTACTAAATTTTATCTGAGTTTCTGTAAGGGTAAAATTACAAATGGTACCCGAAATTTGTATTCATATATTACAGTTTCCATTTAGCACGAAATCCTGAAAGCTGAGATCAACGTAACGCGGGTTACATACAGACATATACACGCCTCTGTGCGTGTGTGTGTGCATGTATGCGTGTTTGTGTGTATGTGTGTGTGTGTATGTTTGTGTGTGTATGAGTGTAAAGAGAGAAAAAGAGAGAAATTAGATATATTCTAATAAACACGTTAAGAACTGAAAAACGTAACTCAGTTGAATTGAGAGGATACATATATCATGGACACCAAGCTTATTCATTAAGAGCCTTGCTTTGAGGACAATTATATACTCACATTCATGTCGTATGGAAGATGTTATTTTATATTGTTCTTCGCAGTACCACTTGCATTGGGTTAGATATCTTCATTGACGTTTGATGCTGTACCTGCACTGACACTACCTTTTGCCCTTAAGTTCATGCCTCCACTTGAGTGCTTTTTCTAATCGGGTGAACGCCCAGCAATTAGGAGTAGGTGTATAGTAGTAGTAGTAGTAGTAGTAGTAGTAGTAGTAGTAGTAGTAGTAGTAGCAGCAGCAGCAGCAGCAGCAGCAACAGCAAAAGCAGCAGCAGCAATTCTGCTGAGGTGTTACGTAGGCTCACAATCAAATGTTGGAAGCTGTATAATTGATTTAATAAATGTTACTATATGAATGAGTAAAACTAATATGAATGAATCAAAGCATCCTATTTACTAGATTCATAACTACCACTGCTGCCATTGACACAAAGCCACACACTTGTGCTAGAAGTATATTGAAGTATATACAATTAAATTAATATATACAATTGAATTATCTGGTATTTATATTATCTACTTTCGAGTGGTATATTTCAAATGTCTAATAGAGAAAGTTTTTTTTAATACAGGAAGGGGTGAAGAAACGTTTATATTTTGTCTTCTCGTTAGAAGTATTTCCTGGATTGAGACCCACTAATTTTGTGGGATTTCGTTCAAATTAGATGAATAGCAATATCAAACACAGAAGACTTAAATGTAGAACATATAACGAAGCTCGTTGCCATAAAGCATCTAGCCAACATTCTCTCATTTATCACATTACGTTGCTCTAAAAAATTTTAAAGTTAAAATTATGTTAATTGAGGGTTCAAGGTTAGTAATTTTTGAGAAAGGGATAAATCTATTACACTCTCCTTAATGCACTACTGGTACTTACTTTTTCGA
>NC_068984.1:50301032-50306567 GCF_001194135.2 Octopus bimaculoides | reverse complement strand
TTTTTCGAATAATAGTAATAATAATAATAATAATAATAATAATAATAATAATAATAATAATAATAATAATAATAATAATAATAATAATAATAATAATAATAAAGATTCATTACATGGGTTTATGGCTATAAATTTTATGAGAAGAGACCTTGTTAATTATATCGACTCCAGTACTTTATTCTGAAAGGATGAGAATTGAAGTCAACTTCGTCGGGGTTTACACGAAAAGTATAAAGTATTGTAATTAAATATCACAAGATATATATTCTGTTGTTCTGCTTTTTGTGCTGTACATTGTTATTTAGTAATAATAAGGATTCATCTCGCACGGCACAGAATGTGTACAACTCACATTATATTCCAGCACAATCGCCAAACAAATTTCCAGTATAACACATACACAACCACCATCCAATAGATAACACGGACAATATGGAACATATTTCACACAACAAACAAAACAAAATAGAGATAACAAATCAAATAGCAATACTTCAAAGAAAATGTTACATAAATCATATCACACTTTCAAAACACAATGCTGTATACATCTCGTAGCGCAGTAAAATCTTTCGTTAATCTGGTTAGAATATCATAATCACTGTTACCTTAACCCATACTAAAACCAATATTTTATGTGTTGCATAAGGCAGCGAACTGGCAGAATTGTTGCTGCGCTGGAAAAAATGCTATACGGCATGAGGTTCGTCTTTATATTCTGAGTTCAAATGCCGCCATGGTTGACTTTGCTTTTCATCCTTTCAGGGTTGATAAAATAAGTACCAGTTGAATGCTGGCGTCAATGTAATCGATTACTCTCCTCCTACGAAATTGCTGACCTTGTGCCAAAATTTGAAACCAATATTTTACTTATAGAAATATTCGAATTATCTAATCAAAATAAATTTTCCTACTTTTTTTGTGGGATTTTTAGATGATCCCAAAGGCTAGACATCTGATAACTGGTGTCTTGTTTAGTGTTCTGTTTCGACTACTGAGCACTAATCTAGGTGGTCGGTGAAACATCCTCTCCGTCAGTTAAAATGCATTCGGCGTCGACAAAGGAGGATTGCTTATTCTTTTCCTGAGGTCCTTCAAGTCAAGTATCACGAACGTCTACTAAAAGTACTTGACCTAGTGGTGCCTCTCAGTAGTGCTAGGTCAAGATTAGATAAACGACTTGTCATGACTCATTAACAATCTTCAAACGAGAAAACAGCTACCTACATTTCTGAAAGCGAAGAAATGTCCAAGTGTTAGTTGTTTCAATATGCCAAAAACGGTAAGAGACAAAAATCATGAATATTTAAACCAATAAGAAATGTTGATTTTATAAGTTCTCCATAAAGGATGAGAGTCGAATAATTTCTCGCCGCTGTTCTCAGACCTGTACAGAGATTTAAAATAAGCTAAGACAAACTTGAGGCGAGATCGAACAGAAATATTTGTTGCTAGTGGGACATGTGAGGATAGAAAACGAAAGGGAAAGAGAGAAAGAGAGAGAGAGAGAGAGAGAGAGAGAGAGAGAGAGAGTAAATTATTTGTAAGCACATACGAATATTCGTGATGTTACTTGAATACGGAGGGCTGTTTGGACCGTATTTATGACGATTTTCATATTAACAGAAAGAGTGAAGTACGTTCAATGTTGGGCCAAGTCATTAGCTGTTGGTAGTCATACTAGTTGTTCGTCTGTATTTAGCATCTAAAACTTACTATCTAAAAACAACAAATCTCCGGGACTTGATGAGACGTTGGCTGAAGTTTGGAAAACTAGCTGCTTAAATGAGCAACTCCAAGAGATGTGCAATAAAGCATATGATGAAAATCTAGCAAGTGTACAGAGACAGGCAAACGTAACTGTTTCAGAAGGAAAGTAACTTAGCATCTACAGGACACAATAGCGAATCCTCCTGAACAAAATAAGGCCTCATGTTGATCCGCTTCTACGTAAGCAACAAAATGAATTTCGGAGAAATAGAACAACAGCACAAATACAACATTAAGGCTACTCATCAAAGCTGTCAAATCGACACGAAGGGAGGTAGAGTCCTCCTGCCAGTACATTTATAGACCAACTGGTTGAAGGCTCCCGTCTACTGAAAAGCAACCTACCAAGAGCCAGAGTGGGAATTCATGAGCCAAATCATCTATGGCGTTTGTCTGCAGACGGTGCGTTGATAATGATGATGATGATGACGATGATGATGATTAGGATGATGACGACGACGATGATGATGATTATGATGATACACGCATATTTATATGAATTAGTGGAACCCGTGAATATCTCACGGAATTAATAGTAGACCTATTGGGTTATTTCTGAAAACTTTATCCAAAAAACCTGAAAGGGTATCCTGCGTTGTGTCTGTATGGAAAGATAGTTGCTCATCTGCTATTCATTGAAAAGTGAAAGAAATTGGATGATTACTTAATGCACTTTATATATATACACTTTGTATTCTTTATGCACAATTTTTTAGACACAATACTTATAAGTATTCACACTTATTTTTCCATTTCCCCATAAAAGAATATCCCGTGCATATATCTACCACGTAAATGAGCGTGAATGTTTACCGGAATTGCACTTTTGCACATGCGTTACATGATAGGTGATATAAAAAGCTTAGTTCAATTTTTAAAAATACCCTTTTCACAATTCACTCACCACCACCTCCATCTCCACCTCCATCTCCACCTCCATCTCTACCTCCACCATCTCCAGCATCTTTCTCTCCCCTCTATCCCTCATCTCTCCCCTTTCTTTCCCCCTCTCCCCCCTCTCTCTGCCTTTCTTTAACCTCACCATCAGAATATCTACCTCTCTGCTTAAATTATGATTTTAACTCTCCTCCTCTAACTTCAACTAACTTTTAAAACCACGTAATACATTTTACGTTCCCCTTCCTCATTTCATGGACGCTTCTCTTTCCCTCTTTTTATTTCTTCCTCTTTCTGTCTCACTCTTCACCTTATCTTCTTTTTCTTTCTCCGCTCTTTCTCTTCAACTAATCACATGAAAGCGTTAACGACGGGCTAAGTAACGCAATGATAAGCAGAATTATTATAAGATAAATAAATAATGTGTTCCGGTTTTATCAAAGTAGTTTTTCATATTTTGCTGAGTTTCTTCTAGTTTGTTAGTAAGATTAGAATATCTAAATTTAAACACAATGTTGGCATTCATTGGCACCCGTCTGGATGACGTGATTTGAGTTTGTGATGCTACCTTCAGATTCAATTTGATTGGTGTAAATATTGCCACCAGGATGCCTTTTTCTTTTACCATGGTTAGATTTATATTTTTCTTTTAGATTATTATATGCTACCTGAGTATTAGTCCCATCATCAATCGCATATTTTCTCGCACAAACTTCTGCAGATTACGAGTATAATATCCAGTAATGTTTACTTATCACTAGCGTATCTGGGGAGGGGCAGGGCAGTCCATTCCGAGCGGGACTTTTAAAGTGGCGGTATTTTGGGTCTGCTGTAGGCAATTTTTTTTTTTGCAGGGGGAAGTAGGGGACGCGTATAATCATACAGAACAAGTTATGAATTAACACGTATGGTTTGATGAAATGCATTTTGTGTTCTGTTATGAGGTTTATTTTTAACCTATTTTATTAGGTATGTATTTTTTCACGTAATATATTTTATATGTGGTTTGTGTATCTTAATAGTCTTCATGTTCTGATGTACCTGTTGTATGACATTTGTATTCACTGACTGTTAAGCATTTGTTTTAATCTGTATGTTTTTTAGTGCTTCGCAATAGAAGAAAATTTAACTGATCTTCTCAAAGTACTTTATATAAGGAACAATATAAAGTGGTCATACGTTTCCCCTCAGGGTTCGGTTGCGAGTTGCCCTGTGTGACTGCGATAGCAAAGAAAATGATAACACTGTATGAGCATATAATATACGAATCAATTGTCTCCAATGGACAAATGAGATATTGTCGAGAAATCGAAATGAAACTTAGGAACAATTCTGCCCTCGAATTTAATATGTAGAACAGTAGAAATAAAACTTCTAGCAATGCAATAATTCATTACTAAATGCAAACGTTACCCTAGAATATAACAGGTACATCGCGTTTCAAAGACATAAGTCAATGTCAGTACTTAAACTAAAACAAGGACACTAATGTAGGTGTGATATGTCAGAGATAAAGTCCCTACTGAGAAGAGAACATTTCGATAATCCTCCACAAACGTATCACTATATAAGGAAATTTACAGAACAAAACAAACAATACTCAACAGCAGATATGCAAACTACTAGACCGAGCCATAGAACAATATAAACACAAATATAGCGCAACAAATATATCAAATATAAATCTATTGAAATACATAGTTCGATGCTAAGCACATTTATAAGGTTTTGGCAGTATTTTTATCTATAGTAAATATTTGATTTATGTGATACTATGCGAGATGTATCGCATAGTATTACATAAATCAAATATATACTATAGATAAAAAACACTGCCTAAACTTCATAAATGTGCTTAGCACCGAATTATAAATTAGCAATAAATGATACAGTAAAAAATAATAAAATTCTAAGATATTCATAGCGAAGGGAGCCACAAAACTATAAACACAGCTTCGCGACTCTATTGGAAACGATAGCCTTCCACACACAACCCGTTGCACTGACAACAAAGATCATTTGCGCTGAACTATTTTAAATAGTACCCCGCCACCCAATAAAAACCTGAGGGGAAAATATAGCAAATAACAGAGCTATAATATATATAAATCTCCATGAATGACGGTTAAATTTCTAATTAACACTTCTAGCAGAGAGCAATATATGTTTGCCTAATTAGTCCATCCTAACAATCCATATAAGCATCATAGGAAACTCTCATCCACTACATTCCCAAATGCATTCAAATGCTATGCAAGTTCGTGTGTCTACATCTATCCCCAAACTTACACACCTCCTATATATACATTCCACTGTCTTACTAATTGATGTAAGGTTTTATGTTCCCGATACATCAACTCTCGATCTATTAGGATCCGTGTAGGTTTCGCCACGTCTATGTTAATGCATAACTTGGTCTGTGTGATTATATGCGTCCCCTACCTCAAGCCCCGCTACACACTTACACGTACTTCCTTAACCATCTGCACTTTTATATCTTGCCCACCCGCACACATTTACATATATCCATATAGGTAGTGCCGTCTGTGTTCAGATGTGCAAAACTCTAAGGAAGTACTTCTATGTATTTAAATGTTTACAGATATGCCTGTATTTGTATGTATGTATGTATATACAAACACAAATACAGATGTGTATGTATACGCAAGTTCGTGTATATAGATGGTTGACTGTGGCTTTACCCCTACATTTGTATTTGTGTTAATATGTACATGGATGCATATGTGTGTCTATATGTATATGTGTGCATATCTGCGCTCAAACACACGCAGCGTTCCTATACATAGATACATAAATACATATATGCGACTCTGTCTGTCTGTCTGTCTGTCACTCTCTATGTATATA
>NC_068984.1:50291469-50300692 GCF_001194135.2 Octopus bimaculoides | reverse complement strand
AAACCCCATAAACAGGCAAATAAACTTTAGCTTACACCATCTGTTTAGAATATTAATTTCCACTTAAGGGCCCAAATGAAGGAAACCTGTACTATGTCCGAGTTTCAAGCCGTGAAATTTGCTCAGAATTTGTCAAGTGTTATGTTACTTAAATAAGAACATACACGTGCAATATCACGAACAAGAATAATATAATAAAAATAAAAAAACGGAATACTTCCATTTGAAATTTTAATATTGCTGCAGGGAAATAGAAAATATCGCCCTGTGGTTCAGAAATTCTCTTCAAAACTGCTTGGTTTTTGTTTCGATCCTGCTCCATCATCGAATTTTTGGTAGTTTACTTTTACAGATTCCTTTTGTCTCATACTTCTCGAAAACATGTAGGTCTTTGTTGTTGTTCTTAACGTCCAAGGAAACGCTAATTTAGCAATGCTTTGGTCAAAGATTTTTCATACTGCCTTTTTGCATATACTTATGTAATTTAACTGCATTGTTGAATGTTTCAGTTCTGTGCGTCACCTTGGACAAGTGTCTTCAAAATTTGCCTCGGGATGACGAATACCGTTTGCGTTGAATTTGAAAGAGAGTTACTGTGCAAATGTCTATACGCCTTCAGTTTTCGCATACACTATCAGAAATATCGTGAACGACTGGCTACTCCGCTGAAGACCTGTAACCAAAGATACGATTGTTCACAATCTGTCGTGTAAAATACCTAAGAATAGACAAATCAATTTCCTTCAGAATAAATTAGATATTTAGTTCTGGATGCAATATCTCTAAATACAAGTTGAGGTGGCCACCGCTGAATGTTTCAGATTAGAGATCTACTCAATGAGGACTGGCATAGAGCTAAACACACACAAAAAAAAACATGATTAAATACAACACTGTGCTAAGGGAGATGGTTCCTTCACATGCTAAGGTCTTTAGAGTAGAGAACTTAAAGTCTGTAAAGCGGATGTACTAGACTAAACCCAATAATTTTATTTTACTTGTTGGGTCTGGAGAAAGAGACAGTGAACATGGTCTACAAAAGCCTTCAGAGACTGATGTCGTTAATGTTCCACTTAAACTACTGAATGTCGACACCTGCAAAAAAAGATGAAAGCGAGAATGTTACAGGAGAAGGATGAAGTTCAGTGGAAGAAATAGTGGGCGTAGTGGTTAATGCAGGGTTTGGAATTTTGGACACATGATGGGCAACGAAAGGAGGAAAAATGAATGAGGTGAGAATTTCTGAGTAGAGGTAGGAGACTAACCATGTCCAAGAAGTAGAAATCATTATGCTAGCAAATCGAAAGCAGAAAAGGAAAGCAACATACACTGGGTCAAAGGCCAGTTCGTGCCCATGAGTGATTTTACATGAATGCGATCTAGTATATCTGCTGAATGCAACAGTAGAGCCTCTTACCTTATATAGAGCAATACTTCTCTGAGCGCCTCACCTGAGTATTATTAAGCATGAGTAAATCTTGGATGTTAAAATATATTTTTTTTGGCTCTAGAGAGAATAAACAGTTTTTGATATTTTCTGTTACGTTAAAGATTCGCTTTCGCCTGCAGAGATCCCCGCTAATTGTGAGGAGTAATATTTAGAGAGATTGTGAGAGTTCTAGTTGATTGCTGCTCACATTTAATTGAGCTTTATGTGATGATATTGTTTCGATGTGAGGTCGGGAACACTAGAGTTGACAGGGTATGAAACAGAAAGAGTCCCATCTAGTTAGTGCGATCTGCTAGGAACATGAGGGATCAATGAAACCCTCATACGGGCAGTTTCAATAACAGATTTGTATTACGTATGGGCGAAAGTTAAATAAGATAAGTACCGGTATTTCTGGTCCTTATTTCATTTACATGTTGAATAGTAAGAATTACTATCAGACATTTTGGGATTTTGCACCAAAAAAAAAAGGTGAAAAATAAATGCTATAAGTTATTTAAGTCGGCATTTTACTGTTTTTAGGAATGCTTTTGCGAATCTTTACGTTAATTTACAGATTTGAATTCTGTAAATTAGCGTGACGCTTGTTTTCAACTAATTACAGAAGCCAATTATACAGCCACGGGCATGTTGCAAATAGTTGTGACAAAAAACGAAGCACCAACATCTCGGTTCAATTTGTGATAGCTTTTCAACTGTCCACTGTCACAAATACGCTTATCAATTCAATATTCCATTTGCTGCATCTACCTTAGAGACATAGTTTCAAGTAGGTAGACTGATGATATTTGTTTTGTCTGTAGTTCTGAGAAAAAAAGCAGATACCAGTTATGATGATATATCGTATTATGACATCTTGAATATGAAGCGAATGTTAGCTAACGTAATATAATAACATTTTTATATATCTCTCAAATAACGGACAATAAATTTCTTGTCTTTTGGCTGGGAAAGATGTAACCCGTAAATTTGGAATGGTTTTATTGGTAAGATATGCAATTAGATACAATTTGAGAAAAAATATATGATATAATTTTGGAAAATTATATCATAGAAAACTGACACAATTTGCTCATTAATTTCATCTTATATTTATCTTTGACATTTATAAAAGACATTTTCTTGAAATGTCTTTTTTGTTTATATTCATTTTTCGCGAATGCCTAAGGTGTAATCTGACCTCTACTTATTGTAAAATGTCAGTTTGCATCGACGTTCTGTTCACATCCTCCATATACTTCTAATAGAGATATTATATATTAAAGTATTATATTCTACTTCCAAAATATTCTCCCTCGTAGGTCAAACGATGTTTTACAAACAGACGAACTCTTGACAATAGAGATGTCGATTATATTGAAACAACATTCTTTTGTTAACTTCTTGTTATTTAACAAATAGTCTGCACTAGTCTTACCGATTTATGATCAAAAAAGCGTTCCAGTTCTTTTAAAAAAGAACTTACTAGACAATGCAGCTTCTGAAATAAAAACAAAATCAAGATGTGGTTATGTGGTTATGGATAGACTTTCTTTGGTCGATTTTCATATCTCAAATAGTAATGATTTGTTTCATATCTGAAATAACGATTTCAACATTTGGCTCAGGCCAGCAATTTCAAGGGAGTGGGTAAGTTGATTACAGTGACCCAAGTTCTCAACTGATATTTACTTTATTGACCCCGATAGGATGGAAGGCAAAATCTACTTCGGCTGAATCTGAATTACATCCCAAACAACAATAACAATTCTATACAATAGCATATATTTCAAGGGCTAGTATACAGTCAAGTGAATCTACTTACTACTTCCGTATAATAAACTAGGCTCACGAACTTCTTAAGTGTTTCTTATTTAGGCTCAAGGGCATGAATTTGAAAGGAAGTAGGGTTAGTCGATATCGCCAGCAATTGATTGGTGCATTAGGTTACAGGATCTCTGGAAGATTAAAGGCGAAATTGATCTCGGTAGGATTTTAATTCAAAACACAAAGAGCCGGATGAAATATCGTAAGGTATAATTTTTATGACACACAAAGGAACCTACCAATTTTCCCCTTTTTGCAGAAGACTCTTTATAACGATATTTATCTATGCATAAAGACAACAAATTTCTAAGGAACGCATTTGGTCAATAATTCGCTGCCAGTTATCGGCTTCATAGAAACCGAAAATAAAGTCAAAATAGGAAGGTTTGAAATCAGAACTAAAGAAAAAAGAAAACTAAATAACTCAGATAATTTAGTTCCGCATTTTGTTGTGTCTAGTATTTCTTTAACCTCATATAGCTCTTAACTGTTACGAATTTTGTTTTTACTTTGTTGCAAAAGCAGGGAAGTTTGATAATAATGATTTCGCCATAATGATTTCTATTTGCAATTAGAGTTAGGAAGAGAATAAAGCGAATTAAATTTAGAATAAAAAATAATTTCCCTACTGAATTCCGTAGCGGTATTACAATACTTCCTATAAGCATTTAATTACATAATTATATAAGGATCTATTGATTAGACAATTCAGTTGGTTTTATAGGGCGGGGTCGAAACCATATATGTTGAAAGCAACATGAAATCACAGCCGTACCATGTCACTACATATTCGGCATCGGTTGAAGTGACCTTTCCAAGTGTATCAAATAGCATTTTATTTCACCGCTAAGTAGTTACTGTCGTCTGAAAGGAGAAAATCAGATTTAATTCTCGCGTGATTAAATTACATTTCAAAATCAAACAAAAGTCAATGAACTCAGTAGACCACAAGCTAGGCGCCAGGTGGATTAAGTCTACTACACTGTTTCGATATATGGTCGAAATTGCTTCATTGAATATTACTCACTAATACTAGAAAGAGATAAATGTTGTCAACACTGCGTTAATGATATGTAATTTTATATTTTGTTATAAGATGAGCGGAACAAGAAAATATGAAGTGTTCACGAATGAAGTAAAACCGTCGCAGACCTTCATAAACGTACACTGACAGAAGAAATTATTGGGAAACAGATATTCTGTATTTAATACATGAGTTGTGTCATAAGATTGAGATCCACTCATTGACAAAAAGAACTTAATGAATTGCTCAATGTAAGAAATTAATTATTGAACCAATTAATGACTAAATTATTTAAGGATTTATTTATACAAATGGAAGGATTAAAAATAAGTACTCAATATAATGAAACGTTATTATATGCAGCGTAGTACTCGATGCGCTTCTGCTATATTAAAATAAGTTTCTTTGTTTATATATAAGTGGCTTAATGCAGAGAGCTTCCAGAATTAACAGAATGTCGGAAAATAGTGCTTTGTGGTATTTCTTCTGGCTAAATACGTTCCGAGCTCGAATCCCGCCATGGTCAACTTTATATTTCATTCTTCCAAAGTCAATAAATGAAAGTAATAATGAAGTAGTAAAGTCCATGATATCGAGTAATCCTCTTTTTTCTAAACAGTTGGCTTCGTGCCTAAATCTGTAACAATATATGTGATTTTATTTTTTGCAGCCGTACGGGCCTCACAAAATTTGTTCTACTATTTTGGAAGTAAATGTTTATTTATTCTCTAGGATACGATTTTGAATAAAGCAAGCTAAAAGCCTGCAATATTTACAAACTGAGTTTACTGTTTCGGAAAAGAGAATTAAAATGGTCCTGCCGTCAGTTAGCCAGGCAGTCATTGTGTTCACCTCCGCTCGTATGCTATTGTATGTCTGCTAACTTCTTGGGATTCAAGTTAATTATTTTAAATTTGGAATATTGTTTGTTTTTACAATGCCTTGTCCTGTAATTGTAATAACTGCGCACAATTTTTATTGTACTCGTTATTTTGAACAATCTCGTTTGTAGAGTTCCCATGGCTTCTCGTACGCCGAGTCAAAATTCGTCTCGTGTCGTTGGTGCTTCAATAATTTCTATTTTTCTATATCTTTTTTCCTTGGTATTTTTTCAGATTTGTAGACAAATTGTTTCCTTTTCCTTTTTTTCTAAGACTCATCGTCGTTTTGTATATTATCTTCTATCTTTTGTTTGTTTCAGTCATTAGACTGCAGCCATGCAGGTGTGCCACCTTGAAGAACTTTTTAGTCGAACGAATACACCCCAGGACATTTTAAAACCTGGTGCTTATTCTGACAGTTTCTTTTGCCGAACCGCTAAGTTACAGGGGCGTAAACAAAACAACATCAGTTGCCAAGCGATGTCGAGGGGGTGAGAAAGGAGAAACAAAGACACTCGCACACGCGCACACATATATATGTATAAACAAGTTTGGCCAAAAGTCACCTGATAGCATATCAAAACCATTTAATTCGAAGATTTATTTATGTTTAACAACGGAATGAATGTAATAAAAGCATCTGAATATGAAACATCACAAAAATTGTTCAAACTGAAGCCCTTGAGCTCACAGAATGTTTAACCGTTGCGCACAAAATGCTGCGCGGTATTTCGTCCCACCTTCATTCCGAGTTCAAATTTCGCCAAGGTCGACTTTACCGTTTATCCTTTTGGTCGATGTAAACCGAAACTTGCTGTCCTTGTGCACAAATCTGAAATAATTATTTAATCAATGTTAATGGATATTTTTGTGTCGATGGTTGTCACAAAATGCGTCACTCTGACACTATCTCAGTCTTGTAGTTAGAGCACAAGTGTCTGTGGATTACTCGATCACTTAAATCGTAATTCATTCACTAAAGAGTTCAGTTGGTCGAGCTGCTGGATTACTCGACGTCTAAACCGACAGTGACCCATTTAATTTATGTCAATTTTAGGGAATGTTTTCTTTTCGCCAAAAATGTTCCATTATTGCAATATATATTGATGCCAACTCTAATTTTCACCATTTCCAGATAGCTTGATTTAGCCTCCCCGGGCTATGTAATTAAACCGATAAGTAAAATGACATGACGTTTTTGGGCGTATGTATGTCAGTATGTTGACGTGTGTATGTGTACACGCAAATAATTAATCATGGACTTATAATTCACGTGTATTTAAGTGTGTGAATGTGTCTGTCTGCATGCATAATAGCGTGTGTGTGTGTGTGTGTGTATGTATATATATATATATATATATACGCATGTACTTATACAAGTTCACTTCACTTATCATATACATTAATATACGTGCATAAGTAATATTGCATACGTACACATAAACACAACATATCATTATTCAGAACTACAGTGTTATACATGGAACTCAAATTCTCAGAATACTGCTTTTTGTGGGCATCAAGGGTTTTGGGATTGGTAGCTGGATGTAAAGTACAGTGGAAAGAAACTTTGTGATACCCACAACAACAGGAAATTAGCCAGTGTAAGTGAAATCGAGAGCCCTGAGAAGTGAATGACGATAATAGTAATAATAATAATGATAATAATAATAATGGCCTGTGGAACTTGGAACGAGATAGTGGCACACATTGTGAGAGAATGCATTAAGCTGGCACAAGAAGAATATAAGAAATGGAGGCACGACCAGGTTGTAAAAGATTTACACTGGAAACTGCACCAGAAATAGAGATTTGAACCTGGAAACACGAGGTACAATCACCGTGTCGAAAGAGTTACTGGAGTGGGAGAAACGTAAGATTTTGTGGGACTTTCCTACTCAAACGGGCAAGTCAGAAAATAATAGACCGAGCATAACATTGATAGATAAGGAAAAGTGAAGTTGCTTACTGATCGACCCATCATGCCAGTTTGATTTCAGCATCACAAAGAAAGAGGACGAAAAACAAAAAAAGATACAATCCTTTAAAATTTGAAATAGAAGAAATTTGGAGCATGAGAACAGTAAAGGTAGCGCCTATAATAATTGGTGCCTTGGGAACAGTAAACAAAGATATATACAAATGGCTAAAGGTGATGGCAATAGAGTGCCCTTATATCTCCTACAGAAATTTTGTCCCTTAGGGGCAGCCAGTTGTATCGGGAGGGTTCTAAGCACTTGAAAGACAACTGAAAACTTCTGGATACGTAAGGTAACATGTAGTAAACCGCTACCCACATAAATTCTACCTGGAATAAGACCGGACCTGACCCAAACCAAAATAATAATAATAATAATAATAACAATAATAATAATAATAATAATAATAATAATAATAATAATAATAATAATAATAATAACAGACAGAGAAAAAAGATGGCTGTGGATGATTAAAAGTGATTTTAAACCCAAGAGCAAGCACTAAGGACAAACTAAATAAAATGCAGAATAGACAGCACATCAGAAAGTGTGAAGTGCAGAATCTGTGGACAAAATGGTGAAACCGTATGGCATATTACCAGGCAATGTATGCCACAAGCCCAGAAGGAATATAAGAGGCGCCACGACAATATAGCAAAGCTTGTCCATTGGACACTTTGCAACAAGTATGGACTTGACAGAGTCAAAAATTAGTGCGACCACAAACCCGAAGGCATCATCGAAAATGATAATGCAAAGATCCTGTGGGATTTTATGATTCAGTGCGACCATGAGATAGAGAATAGCAAGCCAGACATAGTGTTAATTAAGAAAGAAAACTAGATCATACATATAGCATGCCCAGCTGACAAAGTATGCGTTAAGGAAGAAAAAGTCGATAGATATGACAGGTTGGTTTGAGAGGTTAAGCAGCTGTAGTCGATGAAAAATGTGGTAGTAGTACCAATAATTGTCGGAGCCCTGGGAACAGTGAGTAAAAATCTTGAGAAGTACATTGAACAAATAGGGGCTGCAATAAGTGTGAAGCGCTTTCAGAAAACAATACAGCTTGGAACCGCTGGAATACTCCGGAAGGTGTTCGAAAAGTAAGAGGTGTTACCTTAGTTCACTGATAGTGAATAGCTGACACCGTAGTACATCTCCAGCAATAGAAGCTGTGCAAAGGCAATAATATAATATAATAATAATAACAACAGTGAATGTTCTGATGCAGGTACTGGTTCTCATGGATTCTCATCTTAACTGATTGGAAGTGTTATCATATACATGTTTTGTCTTGGTATAAAAGATTGGCTATTGCAAATATTCTGCTCAATACCACAGATTTGTTTGTCAGTTGTTTGACCTTAACCAGTTGAGCATGTCCCTTGGTGGCTGACGATATGTGCATCTCTGATCATGAGCAGTAGTGGGGAAGCTGAGAAGAATTATTTGGGGTTTCAATAATTCAACTTTGGAAACATGAGTATTTCGTTCGATACCCTTAAAAAACCTCATTCAGGGACCTCTTGAGCGGGATGGGCTACTCGACCTGAAAAAAAATTCTAACTGGGCACCACCTGCGAGGTCATGCGCTGTTTATCTTGATATGAAGTCACCATATGGTTGTGATGCATGTGCCTGGTGTACCCTTAGTCATGAAGTGTTACTGGGCTTCGTATATTTTGCCCCAGTGTCACTTTGATGGTTATGCACTGCTCTCTCACTCTATAACAATAATAGTAATAATAGTGATGAAAATAATAATAACAACAACAGTTCGTTTCAAATCGAAATCAACTCTTGTTCGTTTTTAATCTGTTTGCATATATTTCGCGAACGTTCTCCAAATCCTCTCATCTATCAGAGTATATCGGTTTTAATTTAGAAACGGTTGGTAGTAGTTACGATACTGTATGTAGCTTTATAAACATGCCTTGAGTTTTATGAAATAGAAATGTATTCATAATTAATTTACGAATGTTTCACAATCTGAAGTGATAACATTTGGTATCTAAAACAAATCCCACGTAACCTGATGAACATACATATCAGTATGCATATGCATTATATATATATATAT
>NC_068984.1:50289961-50290224 GCF_001194135.2 Octopus bimaculoides | reverse complement strand
ATAATAACAATAATAAAAATAATAAAACAGCAACAACAACAACAATAACAATAACAATAATAATAATAATAATAATAATAATAATAATAATAATAATAATGATGATAATAATAATCCTTTCATGTATAAATAACAAATGAAACTGATTTAAGACGACATAATGTGTGAACGTGCGTTATAATACGCATGCCCGTGCACACACTTAATCACAGGTATGTATGTATGAACGTGTGTATGTATGTATGTATGTATGTATGTATGTA
>NC_068984.1:50289027-50289951 GCF_001194135.2 Octopus bimaculoides | reverse complement strand
TATATATATATATATATATGCACATATCTGTGTATGTATTATGTATGTATATGCACATGCATTTGCTTCATTGTGAGTGGGCATGTGTGTATTGATATGAACACGAAATATCGAATAACATCATTAGCATATGAAGAGTGTAATTCAATAAATTATGTTTCAAAGAAAATTAAACTTAAATTTAATAGAAAGACGCGCTGTACTATGTAAATCAAGGCATGAGTTTTAATTAAAATTTCTAAATTAATGTCCAGTGATCAGCAATTTATATCAATAACAAAATATTTTTCTATATATTGTGAAATTTCTTCTCTTTTCAGTCTGGGTTTAATAAATTCATGAGATAAGGCGAAAGGAGGTGGATAATAGTTAGAAATTCCATTAGAAATGACTATATCATAATATAATGAATTTTATATGGTAAGGAATATGTTAATGGTAACTGCACAAATGAGATAAAAACGAAGACACACTGTAGAATAATGAGAACACTATTTCTAATTCTCTATTTCACCTTAAAGGCCATTTGCGTCGGTTATGTGAACAAAAACAAAAAAAAAAAAAATTAATAACAGACCGGATGTTAATGTCTGCTGGTGTTTAAGTAAGTGAACTTTACCTTCTCATATCCGGTATTATAAACTCGATGTAACAAATTAACCATTTGAAAAATGCTGATATCTTTTTAATTGCTATTAAGAATAAGAATATATGATATTGTTAGCATTATTATCCTCATCCTTAGTAATCACAATAATAACAATAATAAAAATAATAAAACAGCAACAACAACAACAATAACAATAACAATAATAATAATAATAATAATAATAATAATAATAATAATAATAATGATGATAATAATAATCCTTTCATGTATAAATAACAAATGAAACTGATTTAATAATACTGCAATAATATCGC
>NC_068984.1:50284471-50288738 GCF_001194135.2 Octopus bimaculoides | reverse complement strand
ATAAATAAATATATATAAAGAATGTAATTTCATGAGGATATCTTTCCTGATGCAGGGGACATTGTCCGCATGGTTTGTAAGATTTATTAATTTTTCTACCAGGACATGAACTCTAGAAACGGCCGTTGACAGTGAACCTCCTTGAACTGTATTATATACCTTATATATCATTTATATTTTAAAAAGAACACACCGGACTTCATGGATCTTTTAATCGAAACTCTTAACCGCTCTTAATTTCAGTATAAAAATTTTTTTTAGTCCTCTTTTAATCATTCCTCTTTTTCTCCTACTTCCTTCCATACGTATCCCACATGGGTGTTATTTACATGTACTTTTATGTATATATATATATATATTTATATTTTATAAATATTTTAAAAAGTATTCATATGTGTTGATATGTATTAATATATGTATACGCATTTTAAGTCGAATTTATAAATGCATGAGTATGATTGCCTAATTTGAGTTTATATCTTAATTCGAATCTTTTGTCTCAGGTTCGACCCGAGCACTTTTAGCAGTTCTACGTATTTTGTAAGAAAGAACGGTCAATTACAAAACAGATAGATGGCATGACAGGCCTTGACTATTAGGGTCGACTAGAAAAACTTCAAGCTTTAATCTCTAAAACGCCGCTGTGAGCGCTACATCATCTGCATGATGTGGAAAATATTCCATCAACATTGCCCAAATGATGTTGGTATCGCCTTTAAGATACACCCAAGACTTGGATCCCGTGCAATCCGCCCACAACATAAATCATATTCGCATCACATAACAACAATACAACACAATTGTTTCACCTCAATTGGCCCCTCTCTCTTTAACATTACACCAAAATACATTAAAGAAGAAACAGACACCATAAAGTTCAAGTCTTTAGACAAATTCCTTCAAAAATTCCCGGATAAATCTCCTACACACGGATATGGCTCCATGAACAATAACCCTCTCCTCGAGTGGGCCATGTTGTCCGATTCCAGGTGGTGCTATTAAGTTAGACATGGCCTGGGCCAATACTGACCGAAACCTATCAAAATATCAAAGTATATATAAACAGCACATGACCATGCAGGTGGGGCCCCAGTTAGAATTTTCTTCGGGTCGAATAGCCCATTCCGCTCAAAAAGTCCCTGAATAAGGGTTGTTTATAGGTGTTGAACGAAACACTCATGTTTCCAGAGATGAATTATTCAAACTGCAAAGAATTCCTCTCAAAACATGGCTAAGAAGCTGATTTGGGGTCGTTTTAAGCGTTTGGACATGACATGGTTGTTAAATTTTTGTAAGTATTGGAGCTGTTCTATTAATGTATAATTTCTTTACAATTTCGGAGTGTTCAAAATGCTTTTAAGCAGTCAAAGCTATTTGTTTGTTTACTTCTTTTCGCTGTCTTCTATAATCACTCTTTTATAATGTTAGTCTCTGTTAAAAAGTTTTTACAACCATAAATCTCTTTCTGGCACACTTTCTGTTTTTTCTGTTAATATGTTATTTCACTCCAACTGAGTAACTACTCGTGCAGGATATAAAGCTATAATTTGTTTGGCCGAGTGTTTCTGGTATTTATATTTTTGAAAATTAATGATTTTCCCACCTCCAGAAAGCAATTAGTCAAATTTTGGCTACGATACTGTACTGGTGAAGCGCTGAATATATCCTTACAGGTTAATATTTTACTGTATGTTGGTTGCTTATCATGTGCTGTGAAATTTGTGTTATGTGGGTGGTGTTATATTATTGGGTGACACTTATATGTAATATGATTTATGTGACTCACTGCTGGTGTGTTGAATATCTAAAGTACAAGCTATCGATTATGTCGCGTATGTATTATGTTATTTTGTTGCGTAGGGTAATCCCTGGGTGGACATACTTTACGCAATATTCTCTTCTTCCCTATTTCTTTTTAATATTCTTATGTTTCATTATATGAATCGGCACCTTAAAAATTTTCAGTTGGTGTTGGAAGAGCGTGGTGAGGTAGCATTGGAGCTTCCTCTTCAGGGTGCAGAACTGTTGTCCATGCAATAAGCTACCCTATGATGCCCAAGGGCATCCCTATGAGGCAAAGTCCGACAGAGCTGGTGACTGTGTCTTTGCAGGATATGCATGATCTGAATCGAAAAACAACTTTGAACCGTCATATGAAGTCCAGCTCCTGACTGGTAATTGATTAAAGAAGGACTATTACTTGATTGGCATTGATACCACGCAAAGATGAGAGGCAATGTTGACCTCTGTGGGATTTGAACTCAGAATGTAAAAAGCTAGAAGAAATACCGTTAAGTATTTTCTCCCACGATCTCATGATTCTTTCATCAGTCACCTCAATATATAAAGAAAACATTATTATAAAAAGAAAATCACTAAAAGATAAAATAAATCTTTATTAATATAACGTGATGCAATTTTCAAAAGAATTAAGATGAACTACTTTTATTAAAAATGAATGAAATAATTCTAAAAGAAAATAATGGTCGAATCGGATTTTAGATCATAAACTGCAGATAAAAATGAATAATCGTTTCACCTGTGCGTGCTGCAACATATTTTAAAGTATGCCGGAAATATGACAGATCACTCTAAATTAGAATGATAACACAAAAATCTTTACTCACCAGGATGATTATTTAAGACATAAAACACAACCACTGCCTTTGTATGTATAACAAATAAAATGCTATGAGCCAACAAGAAAACGTTGTTCTAAGTATTCACGCTACCTGCTAAAATTAGAAACATAGAGAGAATGTGTCAACAAGAGACACTTGCACACTCATTCTACCAATCATGAATAGTAGCTAATTCTTTTTCAAATCATATACTAGAGTTTTGAAATAGAAAGAGCTCATTGGATTGCGTGATCTTGTATGCATTATTTCTGAAAGAAGAAATAGCTATGGAACTCCTTTAACTGATGTTAAGTTCGGAGAAGTTTGATTTTGGGTTAAGTAACACCAGAATAAAAGTAAAACTTATCGATCACATTTAACCCATGACGTATTCGATGAAAGGTGTTCCCATCCCACCTTCTAGAAAAAGAAAACAAATTCCCTTCAAAGCAAATTTTGTTGCTGATATTTTTATTTTGTTGGTCACAAATTTCGCCATTTGAGGCTTTTTTTAAAAATGATGTGCCGTTTGATTCTTGTCGGAATCTTCGTCATGTTTTGTTCGCGAACATTTTGTTTACATTCGTGTTAACGTATTATATCTATAGATATCTTCCGTTGTACATTACCAGCAAGCTCGCTTGCTATTAATTCCCTCAAATATGTAATAAGGAATTTTAACTTTAATTTTTAGTTATTTCAAAACCATTCAGATTTAAATCATAAAATGTATAATCATGCAACTAAACTCCAACTCCCTAAAATTACCGGCCTTGAGTAAAAATTTGAAACCGTTATTATTACTATTATCGTCATACAATTTATTACCAGCTTTATAAGAATGGTTCAGAAGGTAACGTACTGAGCAGGAATTATTTTTTGTTGACTAATGACCAATTTCGAATGCTACTCGTCAGCTTCCACATTGCTTTATATTCCACCATTAGTCTACAGGAAATGTTTATGTTCAGTTCAATATACTATAACTGTTCCAATAATTAATTTCTTTTTGTGTGTGGTTAGCTACAAACTATTTTATGCAATGCACATTTATACAAGGTCAAGGGGTCCGCAACAGATCAGAACCCAAATAGCATAGTGGTCAGAGACTGCAGCAGTAACAGCTTTTGCTTAGAATACAGGATAATGATGAAAAGGAACACTGTTAACACACCAGTAATCTAATGTTCAATCTATCCGTAAGAAATTCATTAAATATGCAAATTGGTCTATACAGTTTACCTTGACACTCCTAACAATAGTAGGTTTATAAGCAATGTGTTCGTGAAAACAATGGTTGCACAGTTACACAGTACTTTATAGCAATGAGTGTGTGTGTGTGTGTGTGTATGTGTGTATTGTCTTTATTTATGCATCTCTTCGTGTCACATACATTAAGTTGATTTTATAAATCGTAAAATTAAATTTCACAGAGCAATTTCATTTCTAATATATTTAAAATACAAATAAACAAGTTTACACACATGGCTTACTTAATTTTGTTATCCAGAAAATATTCCTTTGAAAATATTACTTCAATTAAAATCACGCTTATTTCTCAAATCTAATATCTTTTTGAAATATATTTCAAATGAAATAACAGTGCCGCCGATACAACTCTGGATTGTTACTCTGATATATTAAAT
>NC_068984.1:50279335-50283690 GCF_001194135.2 Octopus bimaculoides | reverse complement strand
ATTTCTAGGTGAAGTTTTGGAATGTAACACACGCGATAGTTGATGGATTATTGTACGCGTCGCACACGTACACACACATATACAGGAAGCGGTTAATAAATTGTCTTCTAAATCATGTAAAAACGAAGATAACACTGACATCTCGTTTGAACAGATATATTTACCATAGTTACGTAAAAGTATTTTGAGATACTAAACAGTAAATTCATTCAATAAAATAGCCATTGCTTTTAACGACGGTCTGCAGACGACTTCGGAATCTCCTGCAACTTTTCTGGACGGTCTCCTTGTTTAAATTGGTGAAAGCTGTCACAATCCTTGGCTTCAGTTCATCATTGATGTTACAAGAAGTGTTGTTGGTCTTTCACTCAACTGCACCCCACACATAATAACCAAGGGGGTTGCAGTCCGAGGAGTAAGATGTTAGGGGTAATGTGGTCGCAGAAATTGTCTGACAGCCATGACTCAGTTTTCTTGCTTGTGTGACATGGTGCAGAGGCCTGATGCCAGAAACAGGATCGTCTAGTAGCCATCCCCTCGACCCAGGGCAGCACTACCACCTCCAGGCATTTGATGTAGGCCTCCGTGTTGAGTCTGAAGTCGTGTGGGAAGATGAATGGAGGCATAACGTGGCCATCACTAGTGATCACATCAAACACCATGATGTTGACTGGATGTTTGATTTTTATCACTCTCGATACATATCCTCGGAATGCATTGGCCTCAGATTGAATGTTCGAACTAGAGCTTCTGGCGTAAATGCCAAGCAGTACAGCATGTCGTTTCCAAATTTCTGACAGATCAGATTGCGTCATGGTGCTATTTTTCTCACCGAAAGTGCACAACTGCCCCTACTATACTGTGTAGTCGATAAAATAAAGAAAAAAATCAATGCACATGCGCGAAATTAAAACTATAAAATGACAATAATTTACCCATCGCACCCTGTGTGTATGTATGTATATGTGTGTGTGTGTGTGTGTGTGTGCGCGCGCGCGCGCGCGTATATGTATATATATATCTTAGCAAATGCACCCGTCCTTTGGACGGTGCAATTATCATAATGGTGCACTCCTGTGAACGGCTTTAGTTGAATTATCCCGCAGTCAGTAGCCGTTTCAAGTTGATAAGCGTAAAATGTATAATTACTATTTTCGTTAGCAGTTTATGACTTGGTATTAAGAAAATATAGGTGATGAATAATTTTTTTAATATAAATTTGGCAGTTAGTAATAAATTAGAATTCATGAAACGAAATCGCAATTGCAGCAGGCATTGGAGATCCTATATCTTACTTGAAGCGTTTTATATCACGTACTTATTTTTCTCGTAATGCCTGACACAACCGCATTGAAGCTTATTTTCAATGAAAGTCATGTATGACAAAGAAAAGCAAACATTTATAGCGGTCACTTCTCCTGCTTGGTACATCGGAAATGAGGTAGAAGTGTATTCTATCGTAGCCTTCCGTTGACCAAAGCCTTGTAAGTGAATTACGTATATTTTTGCCATTAATCCAAGGATGTAAGTTAGTTGACTTACAGAAATACACGTGTAAAGTTGACAGCTTTGTTGTATTTGTGTATCCAATTTTAGATACACAAATATAACAAACTTTACATAGAATTGTTTCGTTATTTCATTAATGATCGAGAGATAAGGCGGCGAGCTGGCAGAAACGTTAGCACGCCGGGCGAAATGCTTAGCGGCCGAGGCCGACTTTGCTTTTCATCCTTACGGGATCGATAAATTAAGTACCAGTTGCGTATAGAGTCGATCTAATTGACTGGATCTGGACCCCTCCCTCAAAATTTCGAGCTTTGTGTCTAGAGTAGAAAAGATTAATGATCGAGAGATATTTCTTGTATATTTAGTCTATTTCCTGTACTCTTTACTTGGAATTTCATTTGATATTCCTATATGATGTAGAACATGTGGCAATTGTACACAAAATTATTGATGAAGATCGAAACTAAATGCACAAAATTTGTACAAGACATTTTCTGCTTTCTTATCATGATTTGTGCCAAGTCTTCTTAGCTATTATTAATGTTTAGATTAGTGTTAATCTTATAGAACATCTCTGTGATCACCGTTATATGTCTTCGTTAAATATTTTATCAGATGTTTGGAAGTTTATCCTGTCTGGTTCTTTCATCTGATCTGCTTGTATGATTATTTTCTGTTAAATGATTGCGGGGGATTGTTTGCTGTTTTGAACTGTCTTCTCCGTAGTGATTCCGTCTGTATCCATACTTCTCTCAAGTATTCTTTCACTTACCATCAATATCTTGGCTATTCCTCGAGAATCGTTGTCTAAGAAGTGTTTGATTTTGGATACATTTTGTTATATTTGTGTATCCAATTTTAGAAACACAAAAATAAGAAACTCTACATAGTATTATTTCGTTACTTCATTAGACTTCTGTCTACCAATGGGTGCAAGTTTTTTCAGTTGCTTTTTCCTACTGTATATTACATTCTGCTGATTTCTCGTGTCTCTTATTTTTTCTTGACTCTCTTTTATTTGTCAAAAGGGAAATTTTCCGTGTGTTTATAAAAGCTAGAAAATTTCCCTTTATACATTAATAACCGTATTGTTCCATTGGACCTTGAATTAAAGTCAGACAATACTCTTGTCATTCTAAACAGAATAAAAACACTATATCAAATATTATTTTCATAGATATTTATTAGATATAAAATAGATAAAATTGTTTTCTATTTATTTGCTGAATTCTTGATAAAATAGGAAAAATTATGAAAATATTCCTGTAAATTTGTGTGGTGTTGCATCACCTTTAACCTGCTAGGTTATAGGGTGATGCAATATTTTTATGTGATGACGCAATTCTTACAATATATTGCATCATCTTTCAGGAGAGTATAAATATGTGAGAGCAATAACTGCCTTTAGTCTGCTATCAAGTTTCATATAGTTCAGTTGTGTTTTCCATTCTGCAGTATTGTGCACCCAGAATGTGGACCATTCTGTTTTGCTAAAAGGTCTTGTGATAGCATTGAAATATGTTTTACTATCTTTATGTACAAGAATCTTCTTGAAGCAATTCGTAAATGAACAAATGCTGAAGGTCAGGTTGTTTACAAAGATAAACGAAAGGAAATTGATCACTCTGAACTAAAGAAATTTATTGGACTGATTATTCTTATAGGTGCTTATAAATATAAACATGAAAATTTCACACTGTTATGGAGTCAAGAAGGTGGCCGCCCAATAGTCAACAAAGTTATGAGCCAGGAAAGATTTCAACAGATGTTACAAATATTGCGTTTTGATGATGTTAATGCAAGAAGAAAAAAGAGAAGTGATGATAAATTGTAGCCCATAAGAGAAGTACTTGAAATATGGAATCAGAATTTGCAAGATGGATATGTTCCAAGTCCATGCGTGACAGTTGAGGAATAATTAGTTTCCTTTAGAGGGCGCTGCCCATTCCGGCTATATATTCCTTCACAACCAGAGAAATATGGAATTAAAATTTGGGCAATATACATCTTATGCTTGGAAAATGCAAATCTACACTGGAAAAGACCCAGTGAAAGGGAGAGAGACAAATCAAAGTTCAAGAGTTGTTGAAGACCTAGCAAAAGAACATGAAAATACTGGTCGCAATATAACTTGCGATAACTTTTTTACAAGTCTAGCATTGGCTCGAAAGCTTTTTAGTAAGAAAACTACTTTAGTTGGAACAATTAGAAAGAACAGAGTTGAAATTCCAAGTGCTTTCACAAATGTAAAAGAAAGGGAGATCAACAGCACAATATTTGGATTTCAAAAGGATTCTATGATCTTATCTTATTGACGCAAGAAAAATTATATAGTCACACTATTGAGTACAATGCACTCTCAGCCTTCAATTGATTCAAAAAGTGCTGAAAAAAAAAACTTGAAGTTATTACATGTTACAACAAAACAAAAGGAGGAGTAGATACCCTAGATAAGATGGTAAGGACATTCACTTGCAAAAGAATGACTTGAAGATGGCCTTTGGTTATATTCTACAACATGATTGATATAAGTTCAGTGAATGCTTTCATTATTGCTAAACAGCTTCCCTTGCAAATTTTCAAGGATAAAAGAAGACAGTGCCTAATTCAGTTAGAAAAGGAACTTGCTGGAGTCAATACTAAACAAGAACATAACAAACGATCTTCTAGTTCCGCTAATATTTCTCAACCAAACAAGAAAGGAAGACGATCTTGAACCTCATTTGAGGTTCCTCAGCCAAAAAAAAAAAAAAAGGAAGATGTTCTTTGTATGGCCCAAAATAGATAGGAAAACTCGTACTACATGTAGAAATTTTAATGTCCATGTTTGCCAAGAACATTCCAAT
>NC_068984.1:50276242-50278762 GCF_001194135.2 Octopus bimaculoides | reverse complement strand
ATATATATATATATATATATATATATATATATATAGTTTTAGGGAAAATAACCAACTTTCAAGAACTCATAGATATACACATAATTTAAAGCGATGTTTTACTGTCATATACTCAGCATGCCTATATTGATTCGAACATTTCTAGGCCAGGAATATCTGATATAATGTATGTTTTCTACTTGCGTTTTTCACTATGCATTAATTTATTTTTATTTATTGTTTTATTGTTTCATTTTTCCATCTTATTGTTAATATCACTGAACTTTTTTTTACATATTACCCATCTTCGAAAGAAGAGAGAGGAAATGAATAATTCTATTTACAATAAGGAAAACAAAAGAAGAGAAAGCGAGTTAGCAAATACATAAAGCATGCTGCATAGAAGAAATTACTCCTGTTGGTTGCGATCGTAATTGTTTTATGCAGATTGGAAGAGCGAAGGATATACCTGATATGGAACATTCGCTAATATGTAGATGTCTCACAGGCTATACTTAGAAAGTAACACATAAGGACGCACGTTCACACTAACGAGCATGTACACCAGTCATACATATTTACGCACATACATTATTATTATTATTATTATTATTATTGTTGTTGTTGTGACTGCTTTTGTACATAGATTTATAAATACAAACACGTTTATGTTGGTATTTATAAATTTAAGAGCAAAAAGCAACTACTACTACTGCAATAATAGATATATGTATATATGTATATATATATGCATATATATATATATATACACATGTACATATATATATATATATATATATATTGAAAAAAAAGTCGTCAGAATTTTGGAAAAAACTTCTTTCATTTATTTTATACTTTCATTTCGATATTAACGCTTTCGTTCGTCTTTCGAACTTGTCAAATATAATTCTCAAACCACATAACATAAAGAACTAAAGAAATTGAATAATAGTAGAAACGCGTTGGTTTGCGCCTGAAGAATATGTTTGAGTTTTCTCACCGTATGAAACCATTAGTAACGCTTTAATACATATATTGCGACCTTTAGATAATATATATATCGATAGATGGATAAATAGATAAGTAGATAGGTAGGTAGGAAGGTAGGTAGGTAGGTAGGTAGGTAGGTAGGTAGGAAGGTAGGTAGGTAGGTAGGTAGGTAGGAAGGTAGGTAGGTAGGTAGGTAGGTAGGTAGGTAGGTATTATTATTATTATTATTATTATTATTATTATTATTATTATTATTATTATTATTATTATTATTATTATTTACAGGATTGTAAACTCGGTGCCGTATACATAAAAACATTCGCACCGAAAGCATATAGAAAGTTTGCTTATATGAAAACAAAAACGATCTATTATGGTTCTTAAACTTGATAGCAATATGAAGGATGATTTGCTGGTGTAAACGTAACACATTTAGTTGCGTTAACAAAGGGATGTGGTTTCGACATCCATGCGGATATGTAAGCCTTCTTTTTTCTCTCGAGAGCTTATATGCCCATTTATTAGACTATTTTCCTTAGTCATTGTACGCCATAAGATTTAAGCTCATATTAAAACACCATTATTAATATTATTATTTACAGGATTGTAAATTCGGCGCCGTATAAAAAAACAAAAAAACATTCGCACCGATATATATATATTGATAGATAGATGTACTCATATGCAGATAACAGACACACACACACGCAACGCACACATACGTGTGTATATTAATAAGATACTGTACCTAGACACACACTATGTAGAAATATTAGCGTTTTATTGATGTGATAACCATCAGATGGTGCTGTAGGGAAGAAGCTTGGTGAAAAATAGGAAGGTTTCGGATGGGAGGAAGTACTAATAAATACAGAAATATATAAATAAATAACAGCGAATAAGGAAACCATGAAAGAAACAAATAAGCAATGATAATCTTTTATAAGGAAGGATGATGCAAAGGAATGAATAAAATAGAATTATTTAGGAATGTGTCAAGTTAACACGGGGCACAGTATTATGGGTAAAATATGCTAAGGATATACACGTGATTAATGGAGAAATGCGGAGTTGCGTATTAAATATGATGGAGGTAGTGAAAGTGAGGAATGATTGTTACAACGGGAAATAGCAAAATGAATAAGAGAGAATAACTTATAAATATGTATGAGCTTATGCACGTATAATAGTAAAACCTGCTCACAATTTTAACACACATACGTACGCGTGCGCATGAATACATATATGCATACATACATACTTCCATACATATATATATATATATATATATATAATATATATATATATATATATCTGCGTGTATGTTTATGTATAAATGTGGTCAAGATTTTTAGAACACACACGCACGCATGTGCATGTATACATACATACATACATACATGTATACATATATACACATATATATATGTGTGTGTGTGTATATATATATGTAAATGTATATATCCAAATATATGTATGTTTATACATACATATATATATATATATATAAATACATATATATATATATATATATATATATATATATATATA
>NC_068984.1:50272056-50275873 GCF_001194135.2 Octopus bimaculoides | reverse complement strand
AGCAGTTCTGTTGGGCTAGTTAGCCGTTGTTTTATTGTGTGGAGGTTATGTAATGAGTCATTGTGGAGGTTGAGGTTATGTAGTAAGTCATTGTGAATGTTATGTAATAGTCATTTACGTACGTTTCAATCTAGCCAATGGTTTGGCAGATCTCATCAGAATGTTGAGGAGTATGTTGAGAGTTCGTGGTGCGAGGGATGTAGGAGAAGTGATTGGTGGGTATATTAATGTATGTGGTGGTGTAATAATAGCGATAGGTAAAGAAAGCCTTACGTTTTAGTTGAAGTTGTGTTGGTCTTCCTGTAAGGGGATGTAGGATGGGTTTTGACTACGGCCATGCTGTGCACCGCCTTTAGACGCTCAAATCGACTGCAGGAATTGTTCTTTGTAAGCCGAGTATTTATCCTATCGCTCTCTTTTGTAAACACACCAACATCAGTTGTCAAGCGATGGAGGGGGACAGACACAGACACACAATTGCAAGCATATACATATGCATACATACATTTACATACACATGCATACGTACATACATACATACATACATACATACATACATACATACATACATACATATATATATATATTCCAATAGTTTCTTAGACAGAAAAAGATGAATTAGCGAGGCTAGTTTCAGTCTTCTATTGAGTTTCATCAGCGACTGAATACCCTATTTAACTGTACATGGAAACAGTGCACGTTATTTTATCATTATAGCTGCTCAGTAAATGGGTTGTGGACATATTGGAGCACTACCTTGAAACATCTTGTCATATAAATCTCCCAAGTATCTATTTCACTTTTAATCTAGAATTCAGTCGGACCCGTATCTTGTGGTAATATAAATAAAACAACTCAAGTTGGCAAGCAGTGGTAGATCTGAGGTTCTTTTGCCTTGTTCCGGGATTGATAAATTTATTACTAGCCGATACAAATGAATACAGCATTATTTATATAAAATACATTGCTTTTATTACTAAGTTAAGTTGCAATATAACATAATAGAGAGAAAAACTCAACACTACCAGCAAAAAACAAACGGATCATAATGACGAATGCGAGACTCTTAATAAAGTACTGGAGATAAGCAAATATAACAGAATAGCAAAAAATATAAATGGACACGTGAGGAATAGGCATCGATTTTATATACATAACATATATCCACATTCTAGCAAAAAAAAAAAAAAAGAAAAAAAAAAGAAAAAAACGGACTAAACATTATTTTCATATAAAATTGGAGAGAAAATAGTCAAGAAGAAAACGGATGAATGGATCCCAACGGTATAGCAACGTTAAGAATTATACGTTTTCAAAGCCAACAAGGAAAAAAGAAGAGAGAAAAATCAGAGATCGAAAAAGATTGTCTGAAAGGAAGACTATACAGTTAGAACATACGTAACTACGTATATGTGTGCCTATATTTATATACATACATACATAGAAAAATAGATAGATAAATAAGTATATAAATAAATACATTGATAAATAAAATAAAAAGTGTACCATATGTGTGTGTGTGTGTATGTGTATATATATATATATGCATATATAAATGCATATATATATATATATATGTGTGTGTGTGTGTGTATATATACATGCATATATATATATATATATATATACACGCGCATATATATATACACGCGCATATATATATACACACACACGCACATATATATATATATATATATATATATATATATATATGTGTGTGTATACTAACACACACGCATACACATACATACAGACACACATATAAATACGATGACAGACAGACGGACAGAGAGACAGACAAATAAACTTTGAAAAGGTAAATCATGCTGACATGAATGAAAATAAAAGTAATTACAAAACACGAAGTGTTAATACACCTGCAGAATACAAATCATTAAATTCCAAACCAAAACGACACATAAAAAAGAATTAAAAGATATAAGAAGACTCTGAAATCAAAGAACGCCTGAAACTAGAGATACTTCCTAAAATGCAAAGAAACCATAGGTATGAAAGGCAGCAGCAACGATACTTTTAACAAAACGATTTTATAAAAAGTGTCTAAAAATATAGAGAAAATCGATATGGACCCAGCAGCAAGAACAGTAAAATTCTAAAGAGGATTATGGACAGAAAAAGAATCACTAAAGATGAATGAGATTCTTCAACTCAAGGAACACAGCAGCTGAACAATTATAGATGCCACAAATATTCAAGACGTAACTTAGAAACTAACAGAAACAAAAACAAAAGTGGAGAACGAAAGAAAAGCCAAAAGGAAAACATGGAACTCTGAGGCCTGCTTGAAATATTTAGCAGGAACACCTGACGTGATAATTATGGTGGTTTCAATAGTAACGGAGCAAAAGTCTCAGTAGTTCACTGAAGAGGAGAAACATTTTAATGCACAAAACTACCAGAGATCAACAACCTGTCTTTCTCTAGATTACAATATCTTAATATGAGAGTGGGTAAATAAAACACCTGGAATAAAGCAGACCGTTTTCAAAAACAAAAAACAAAACTCAACTAAACTAAAAATAGAATAAAATCACAAGAGATGCGGCAAAGATTTATATGTCTGCAAAGATAAATTATCAATGAAAAAAGCCATAATCGAGGACTGCGAGAAAGAAGAGTCTGCCCATGGCATGTATTGAATTCCAGATGCTTACTTGGATACTACAAACGTTAACCATGAGTAAGTTAGGACCAAAACTAAGTAGATACTTGAGTAAAAAGTCATAGCTGAAAGCAAAACTTCTGGAGATATAAAAGGGTTGTGGTGAAATCCTGACACCCCTGTGGGATAACAAATGAGCAGTTATAAGTGAACATTATAAAGGCGCATGCGTACTGACAATGCGACGTACAGTGTGATGTGTGCAGTTGCATTTGTGAAGGCAGTGGTAGAACTCGTTAAGAAGAGATGTAAATTTGTTACGTGTTTGTTACTCATTTAGTTTTTGTAGTGTTATAACGCTGTTACAGTGTAGTCTATACCCAAACTCAAGGATATAAGAGTGGTGATGAGACATTTGAAGCTCACTGTGGATGTTCTTAGCATGGAAGACCTATTAGCATCTGTGATACAGTTGCAATAGAAACTACAATAGTAACAACAAGAACAACAGCAACAGCAGCAAAAGTTGCAACGACAACTACAGCAGCAACAACAAAAACAGTAACAACAGGTACAACAGCAACTACAACAACAGTAAAATCAACAGTTGTTGGAATTATTATTGCAGTTCAAAAGAAGAAGAGATTACGTTTCGCGCATACTTCAGAAGGTAGGAAAGAATCTTCAAAGAAGAATGTAAAAATTGGACGGACGAAAAGAATGTACGAACTCTTTTAAAGAAATTATCACCTGCAGAACATGAAAAGTATTGTAATTACATCCTGGCGAGAAAACCATCCGAAATTTGTTTCGAGGAAACAATTAACCTGTTATCTAAAATAACAGCCACTCTACAGACAGTGGCTGAAGAATGCTAAGGGATTATAAATTCAGGACAGGACGCAGAAAAAATTGAAAAAGGTTATTCAAATATACATACGTGTCGACCTGTAACGGATAAGAAAAGAGAAAAACAACAGTCAAGACTCAAACCATACTATGGGTGTGGATAAATACATTTCAAAAGAAACTGACCTTTTAGAAATTTAAAATGTTTGGGATGTGGAAAAATCGGACATAACAATTCATATAGTTGGGTGAAACAAAAGAGGTCAAACGAAAAATATTCGAGAAAAAAGTACTGTCAGCACAAATGCAAAGCGAGGCTCAGACAAAAAAAAAAATTGTCACGTT
>NC_068984.1:50269857-50270649 GCF_001194135.2 Octopus bimaculoides | reverse complement strand
CTCTCTAAAGGAGACTACGGCAGCGGTACTGGAAATTAATAGTTATCGCCAAGCCAACATGGCAGTCCCAAAATTAGGACGAAAGCTGCCGTGAATTAGCTCCAAGAAGCCATCGCCTCTAGCTAGCTATGTGACACACGAAACCTGTGTCCTTTATAACCTTCGAACAGGGGAGGTCAGCAGTGTCCCCCTGCTGGTTTGGCACGTTTATGTATGCATGTGTGTTTATGTATGTGTTTATGTGGGTATACACAAGATTAACCCCATTTATAATGCCTTTTTATTACATAACATTCCTCTCCAACTTTTATGGGATTTATATTATCCTATCATCTCCTAATTCTACACTCTGATTTTCTTTCCCCTTTTTTTCTTTTTTCTTTTCTCTTCTTCACTTCTTGTCCAACGGACTATCCGGTAGCGTCCTATTCTCTAACGGTTTTTTCAAATGAATTACGCTATAACCTTCTCTAACTATAGTTCTCATATTCGATTATAATGTCTTACGTTTAAGCTGGTTCTCATACTTTTCCCTGAGGAGAAGTTTACATTTTTAACATCGCCGATTCCTATGGATCGCATAAATTGTAATTCTTCGAAACATATGTCGGAATAAAAGTATGCAGTTATAATATGCGTTTACTCCACTCTTTAAATTTATATATACTCAAATATCCTAAATATCAAGGAGTTTCTACCTCATAAACAGGAGTTACACCACGGTTATTTTGTGATCTTTGCTACCCCGGTATCTATTAACCAATTTATTTTATCCGAGTTATTTTTTACTTG
>NC_068984.1:50266650-50269195 GCF_001194135.2 Octopus bimaculoides | reverse complement strand
ATTTTCACCGACCACAGAGAAAGAAATAATCAATCTGTTTATATATTTAACAATGCCAGTAACTACAGAAAACTGGAGCTACTAATTTGCATGCAGTAATCGAGAACACTTTATTTGATATAAGGGGTTAGTCCCAACAATATCAAGGTGTGAGATAATATATATATATATATATATATATATATATATATATAACCTATGTAGTAGATATATGAAATAGGATTCATAGTGGGAAATGAGCCAAGATATCTAGAAAGGGAAGAAAATGAGTTAACATAATATCAGGCTGGAAATTGAAACAAAGATAGGTGTTTTAGATCAAAAGCTAATACTTAGTTGTCAATGAACTACACATGAAAAATGCATACCTAATGAAAGAAAAAAGAACAAGAAAAGAACATTACAAAAACTACAGAAATGTGAAACTAAACAAGTGCGATACAAAAATACCTGCAATTAAAAAACAAATACATCAACGAAAGAAACAAAGAAAATTGTACGTTTTCAGGTGATGTTATTTATGATGCTATAAAAATAAGGACAAGAATTGAAAGAAATGATAAAGGAAAAGAAAAGGAACCGATACCTAATTAACTACATGTGTTTAGTTGCAGGCTAAGTGTAAAGAGATGTCATAAATATATATTTCGCTTCTCACCCTTATTCATTTTCTTTCGCTTTCATAGCAGTGTAACCCAAAACATTGGTTTCACTTCTGTTTCTTTGTATGGTATACTTAATTTCATTGCACACACATTCGCTATTGTTGAAGTTTCTACGCTTTACCACCGCATGTGTTGCATGACTGAAATATTATTTCCTTATTTGTATCTTCCTTGCTTCTGAATCTTAATTGCTATATTTTTCATCTGTGCGACTTTTATTTGTATATATATATGCTTATCCCATTTTTGGTTGTCCAGCTTACTTTCTTTCTTTCCTTTTTCCCTTTTGTCTTTTGATCTTCCTTTCTTACCTTGTGACTGTCTTTACTTAATGCTGGTTTTTCTTCCCATTTGTCTCTCTTCTTTTTCTCTCTTCTTTTTCTCTCTCTATTCCTTTCTTTGATCTACATTTTGTCTACATGTTGATCAAATGTAGATCTTGGATCTACATTTTGTCCTTTGTTACTCTTTTCCCTTTTCACTTTCTCTCCCTTTTCTCTTGTTTATTCGTCCCTGTTAATCTTTTTCCATCAACTGTTTTTTTTCTATTTCCCTCTCAAAATACATATAAAATTTTCGCTTTCTACCCAGCGCTAGATATTAATTCACTGTAGCATAATGCAATAAAGTGCTCCCTGATGATCCGCTGTGTTTAAATATTCAATTACTCTAGGAAATCCAATGCTTATTTAAAAAACAAACTCGACGGTAAAACGTATTTAGTAACAAATATTAGTAATATATATTGTGTTTATTGTAATTCTTTTGTATGTATATGTGCATTAATGTATATACATATACATGTCTATCTATCTATCTATCTATCTATCTAAATACACACATATATATATATATATATATATATATGTGTGTGTGTGTGTGTGTGTGTGTGTGTGTATGTGTGTGTGTGTGTGTGCACATGTAGATAGTTAGATACATGCATGCATACATACGTATATATAATATATATGTATACGTACGCATACGTACTCATATACAAACTCTATCTAAAATTATATACAGGATGCGATGGGTAAATTGTCGTCATATATATTAATTTCGCACATGCGCATAGTTTGTTATTGATTTTGTCGACTACACAGCATAGTAGGGCAGATGGGCACCGTCTGTGAGGAAAACAGCATCATGACGCAATCTGCTCCGCCAGAATTATGGAAACGATATGCTGTACTACTTAGCATTCGCACCGGAAGCTCCATATCAGAGTGTTTTGGTGGAACATTTCAGAGTGTTTGGGTGTCGATCTGGATAGTGCAATCTGAGGACATGTACCGAAAATGATAAAAATCAAACATCCAGTCAGCATCATGGTGCTTCGAGTGATCAGTAGTGATGGTGACGTTATGACTCCATTCATTTTTGCACACGGGCTCAGAATCAACACGGAGGCCTACATCAAGTACATGGAGAAGGTAGTGCTGTCCTGGATCAAGAGGGTGACAGCTGGAAGGACCTATTTCTGGCATCAGGACTCTGAACCATCTCACACAAGCAGGAGAACCCAGTCATCGCTGTCAGACAATTTCTGCCATCACATCACCCCTAACATTTGACCACCTAACTCTCCAGATTGCAATCCATTTGATGATTATGTGTGGGACCAGCTGAGCGAGAGACCAACAAAACTCTTTGTAACATCAAAGGAATACTGATTGCATGAATTATGGCAGAATTCCCAAACTTAAACAAGGAGGCCGTCCAGAAGAGTTGCAGGAGAACCCGAAGTCGTCTGGAGACCGTGGTTGAAACCAATGGTGATTTTATTGCATAAATTTATTCTTTAGTATTTCAAGATATTTTAATAAAATTTTGGTAAATATATCTCTTAAAATGAGATCTCAGTGTTATCATTTTTGCGT
>NC_068984.1:50264296-50265082 GCF_001194135.2 Octopus bimaculoides | reverse complement strand
TATATATATATATATATATATATATATATATTTATATGTATGTATGTATGTATGTATACATGCATACATGTTACGTACATGCTTGTGCGTGTATAGTTCCCTGCATGTATATGCATATGCGAGCGTATACTTATGCAGTGCTGTGTATGCAGTATGCATGAAGCAAATTATGACATGGAAAGATTGTTGGTAAGTAAAATATATACGATTTATATATGATTGTTATAACAGGGAACTGATGGTAGATAAGCAAAATAACGAAAAGTAATAGAAATACAAGCAAATTAGGAAAGATTTTCCAAGCGATTTACCAAATACATAATAAAATACAAAATGGAAGATAAACAAATCATCGCAAACAGTTAAGCGCTAGGAAAGGATCAATAAAATGTAGAAGATAAATTTTTAATATATAACGTAAGAAAGCGAATCAAAATTCATATTTCACGCATGCGCAAATATAAAAGATGCGCATTGATATAATGGGACATAAAAAAGTGCATGCAGTTCTTACGCATACATAGGCCCACCAAATAGATATGCACGCACACTGTATGTTTGCGTATGCATGTATATTTATTCCTTTAATTTATAAGCATTCTTTCTAGGCATGGTTGCATATGTATATATGTGTGTGTGTGTGTGCGTGCGAGTGTGTGTGTGTATGCGTGATTGCGTGTGTGTGTGTGTGTATGTGTGTGCATTTGTGTGTCTGCGCGCGCGGGGGTTTATATATATCTATTTGAATGTGTGTGTATATATATATATATATATATATATATATAT
>NC_068984.1:50260240-50264075 GCF_001194135.2 Octopus bimaculoides | reverse complement strand
CAGCCAGCCAGCCAGTCAGTTGGCATTCTATTCATAGGTACGTACATACATACATACATACATACATAGGTAACTTTAGCCAAAATGTCTCTTATAATTCGGTGCACTGTATGATAAATTGAATATTTAAGTCAAACCATTTTGCCAAGATTCGGCTATTAAAATATGTTTCGTTTTATACTGAGAATTCAGTGAAGCATATTTTTCTTGTATTAGGTATCTAATCCATCCATACTTTCTTTTTTCTTTTTATATCTGACATTTTAATTGAGTAAATTATGCCTACCATTTTTCATCCTTCGTTCCTTAAATTCAATTGTTTTTTTTTCATCTACCTCGTTTTTGCTTGTTTGCTTGGGTTTACTGAACTAATATTACACAAAAATTACTGAAATATTTTAAACCTTATTGCATACATTTCAATACAATAACGTAGATAGGCATTTGTGCTAAAATATGCTTCAAATGTTTTAATTACTGCTTCACTGCATTTCAGTGATATATTACCTTCGGCTTGAACGTTTCTTCTTACTGTGATAGAAGAGAGCAGATATCTGACACCTTGACACCTTGTGCTGCTGAGATTACAGAATAAATGCATCAGACTTCAGAAAACAACGACTTTATATATTTCCCTAAATTATCATGAGTCGTGGCTTGTTTATTGTATTGAGCACTGCTAGTGCATCAAACAATCACTTGTGACGGAAACGGACGATAATGATCTATTCGTAGAATCAACAACATCACCTACCCTTACAGTGACAGCTTTCTTTTGGATTGCACTGAATTAGTTGAGCATTCTATTTAATTCCAGGATAGACAGGCGTACTTCGTAAAGATTCAAATTTGTAATTTGTAGGCGGTGCCGTTTCCTTCTGTATCCAGCTTCCCGGGAATTCATTTTACCCGTTCAAGCCTATTTGCAACTCTGTTCCATACAGTGAATATATATTTTACTTATGCCAACTGGCTGTTTACGGTTACATCTAGACATTGTCAAATCTTAGTATCAAGTGATTTAAATGAAGTCCTTACTTGTCACCTTGGACTTTTACTTAGTAGATTCTTGAGCAGTTTTTGTCAAAAATGAAGCCTGTTGTGGTTTGGTTCTAGTTACTTTGATTTTACGTCTCTAGTGGATTAGATCGATTATTAAACGACTCTGTCCATACCCATCTTGTAAGTTTCAGCTACAAACATTGAGAACTAAAAACTACAGCAGACTGCTACACTAGCTTCTTTCATGAATGCTTGGTCAGTACAAATGTATATGGTTGTTGCTCCCTGTCCCATAAAACAATATCAGTTCAATTGTGTTTAGGCTTGGCTGTTGATTTTATCGAAGTGCTCTGCTAGTACACTATTTCTGGTGAGCCTTTGGTGGCCATCACAAAGGGAGTTTGCCTGTGGCTGCGTGTAAATGATACATTACATCACGAGCATTTAATAGTAACTGCTATTTCACCGTACAAGTAAGTTTTCGGCTGGTCATGAATGAATTAGAAAGCTGCGATAACAAATCAACACAATGGAAAGAAGGAATCTGTAGCATTCACAAATAGTTGATTTACAAACGCTCTGTACTTATGCTTGCTTAGATAGGAGAAAGTGTACAGATCGGGTTAATATCGGCCAACTATAACGATATACCAATGTTGACTAGGAAACGTGTAAACGACTATTATAACGGCAAGATGGTGGGTGAAGCTAATCTGCGGGTAGCACACACTATGGCAAGATGTGAGACGTGTGAAAATAAATTGGGTTGGTCTCTACGCAAATAAACTTGGCAAGAGTGTTGACATTACGCTTGTTCGTCTTCGACACAATGCAAAATTGGCGCTAAAACTTTCCTATTTATAACACTTGTACGGGGACCTTACAGAGGGATCTAGAATGATTTATTACGTGATGTCTGACTACTTACAGGTCCATAATTCAGCCCCCACATATGAACAAGATGTTCTTATGCTGTGATTTTGATTTCACACTCTGGCAACTCGGTTTCGAGTCTTTGTACACTTTCTTTCATAAGTATAACATTGAAAGTGGCTTCAACTACGAAGTGGTGTTTCATGTGAAGGCAGTATCTGGTGATTTGGATATTTTCGACACTAGTTGTTCAAAATTGACATTTTTTATTGCAAGTGAAAGTTTAGAAGCATTCTTATTTCTCTTGTTGATCAGATATTTCGCAGTACTCTCTTTTACCAGATGTAGCATTCTAGCTGAGATGTAATGTGTCTATCACGTTTTCAAGAGAATCTAGTATTTTGTGTTAACAATTTTGTATGTATGTTTGCCTGCATGTATGACTGAAGAAATATGTATATATAAAGAAAGACTAAGAAATGAAGTTTTATCGATAAAATTTAGATAAGTGGAGTGGACATAGTTATATACTAAATTTTATAAATATTTTATACGATTCCAGCGTGCATCACAGCTGGTCTCTTGGCGGCAAACTTCAACGTTTGTTGATTAAAATATTCAACATTTATTATTATAATGAAGTGCGCCAATGACAGTGGGTACATATGTTAATCAATTATTTTGGAAGATAAGTTGTAGGTTTTGGCGCAGGTGTTTACAAATGCTCGTTTTCTCATTCACTTCGAAGAAAATAATAACATCCACTAGAAACTAGTCTTTGTAATATTGCATCGTATCTGTTTTCTGTTCCAAAACAATTGTGTCAATCGTTGTGATTATATTACTTAAGACTATGATGGGATATTTGGATAACATAAATTATCTTGTACTGAATACCATAAATTTATTCTATATTTGTCGTAGAGCAGCCTTTCCTATATATTATAGAGTGAATTGTTGCAGCTAGAACGTTATACCCGACTTTTGTTGCTATAATTGAAAAGCTCCGGCTGCCGTTTGAATAAAGTATTTTATAAAATTTATTGATCATTTTATTTATTATCATATCATCTCTAGATAGATTTAATCTATGTCTAGGTATGAGTAGTTAGCATTTGTGAAAATATGAGGACTGAGACAACATTAGTGTTAAAAGTTGTGAACTGGGAAGTGTTTTTCCTCGTTCAACTATCCATTGTCAACGCTTCTTACATCCGTATATCAGCAGAAAATGCTATTAATTCCAGCTGTTCCACGGCAGTGTAAATATGTCGGTATAGATCTTAGGCAGTCAAAAGAGAAATGATGGGTTGCATTTGTGTTTTACGATGTAGAATCTAAAATAAGCGAAGGAAATTTTAAAGAGATGAGAGTCGATTTAGTACCAAAATAAACAGTAATACAGACAAACTGTCTCCTTTGTATATTGTTCAAAAAACATTCGTTGCGTCTCAGACATTCATTGTTCTTTCAGTTACCATCATTGCGGTGTTTAACTAAATCTTTGTAAGATTTTCATTTCAGTAACTAAAGTAGCAGGCACAATTGCCAGATGTTGTAGTTCCAGGAAATAAGAAGACAAAATTGTTAACCCGCAATCTGTAATCAAACCGTATAGTCAAAGGTTTGTCAAAAGGATTCGGTAGGTATTTTTGTGAATTTATATAATATGTATATGTATAGTTCTCGGGTAAGCTAAAGTTTATAAAATGGTTACAGAAATTCAAAAGTTTATTTTGGTTCAATACTAGAACAAATGTCATGATTACAAAAAATGAGAGTTCGATTCACACGAGCAGCCATTGACATTTTCAATCCAAAGGGTTTTTTTAATGCAACATTTGCACGCCTGTATTTATAGCTTAATCTGCTTCGAATTTCACCGTTTCAAAAAAAGAAATATTTCCTTTACTCTCTTTTCTCTCTAAGATTCTAAATTCTTATGACATCAGAATATACC
>NC_068984.1:50258038-50259654 GCF_001194135.2 Octopus bimaculoides | reverse complement strand
CACACACACACACACACACACACACACACACACACACACACACACACACACTCACATGGAATTAGGCTTAAGCATACTGTATTCTCTGCTGTATTTAATTTACAAATTCTTGGCAAATCCAGCGTGCGTTTGCATGTATGCATGAATACCTGTACATATGGAAGCGAACACGAAATTCTTATTAATCGCAAGATATTAATTGCTGGAAAAAGAGAGGGTTTAACTTTCTTCTCGACATAATTGAGAAGAAACAGAAATACCAATTAAACTAAATTGCTGCAAGCAAAGATTGAAACTGTGACGAACAGTCGTACATTGAGAAGCAATTACTATTCGACAGAGTTTTCTAATCGCAGCACATCACACACGCACACACACACGCACACACACACAGACACACACACACGCACACACTCATAGACGCATATTTGTGTGTATTCTAAATTAATATAAGGGAGCTGTTTGTAATTACGTAGATATGTAGCACATTAGGGCGATTAATGACTAGCCAGAGCTTAAACCTCGGTAAACTATTCAGATAATTATTTCTTTTTTTTTTCCCCAGGAATAGTTAGTATACGTATGCATGTATGTATCCTTATACCGATGCGCGTATATATACAGATATATATGTGTGTGTGCGTAGGTATGTATGTATGCATATATGAACACGATCACACACGCGTATATGTGTATATATATATATATATATATATATATATATATATATATATATATATATATATGAATGTGTGTATATGTACTGGAGTGTTAGATACCTGATAGTATAATTCTGCCACCATGGGTAATATCAAGAGTCTTTTATCAGATTCCTCGTTGCTTATGCATCATGCATATAAATTATGTTTCGTAAATACTTATGAAGGATGAAATGTACACAAATTTGGGGAAGAAAAAAATTTGGGAAGAAAAATATGCATTGCCTTAAAATATAAATTAAACAGAACATTATTCAATAATTACAAATTACTCTGTGTTGATTACATATATAGGAAATTCACAGACAAGCAAAGAAATGCAAACGCACACACACACACATGCACATACCACATATCCACCATCTCTCTTCCTTTCTCTCTCTTTCTCGCACTCTGCATCTTTCTTTTACATTGTCTCTCGCTCTCCCATCTCTATCTGCGATGTAAAGCGTGACTGGAGGAATCAAACAACCAATGTAACAACCAAACAATCAACCTTTATTTTGGTTATTTTTCTACAGTGATATGCTTGCATGTATGCATGTATGCATGCATGCATACATACATCCATACATACATACATACATACATACATACATTCTACATTCATACATACATGCATGTATGTGTATATATACAGAACATTCGCTTATTTCAAACTTGTTGCCAAACTAAACATCTCTCAATGTAATTGATTTGGTTGATTCTGTAATTCTCTAACGCGTAGTGTATCTGTGTCTCTGTTAACTACATGCTGTATTTTGTGCTATCGGCACTTCAGCAATGTAGCTACATACGTTCTGTTGGCGATTCCTTTCCCTTCTTTGAACTTTTCCCTTATTCTTTCCGACGAAGATCTATATATATATATATATATATATATATATATATATATAT
>NC_068984.1:50256611-50257262 GCF_001194135.2 Octopus bimaculoides | reverse complement strand
ATAGTTCAAAAACACAATAACAAAAAAACAAAAAAACAACAAGGTGAGGACGTGATATGGATAGTATTATTGGACGCTCAGGAAAGGAAAGAGAGAGTGTATGACGTTTCTGGCGTAGCCCTTCGTCGGAAAGATGGAAAGTTCGGAGAATGGAAGAACGGAGAAAGAGGAAAATGGTACCGATGCCCACGAGGTTACATGATGAATATATATGCATACACACACATACCTGCATGCACCCACATACATACATATATACATACATACATGCATACATACATACATACATACATACATACATTTCGAGATCAGCGCGTCTGTCGCTGGAAACAAGCATATAGTATTTTGCGAATGGAATGAGCTTTCATCACTAGCTGCTGATTAACACACGCTGAGGACAGTTAACCACCCAGAAACTCGATTCCTTGTGTATCACGTAAGGGTAGAGATGGGAGCGATGACCTCCCCTCGCAAATACTAAACGGACACAGAATGTTTGTCATTAGCCAGAGATGTCTTCCTGTGGGATATAAACGTCAGTAGCACTGTCCTGTATAGGATACCACACTTGGTTGGCAATTATATGTT
This sequence comes from Octopus bimaculoides, assembly GCF_001194135.2. Lineage (NCBI taxonomy): Eukaryota > Metazoa > Mollusca > Cephalopoda > Octopoda > Octopodidae > Octopus > Octopus bimaculoides. The sequence continues at coordinate 50,256,674 of NC_068984.1, read as the reverse complement.
ACGATTCCGTATTGCTAGTGTTTATATCTCGCTCAGAGGTTTTATTATAGCTTTTACATATAT
>NC_068984.1:50254710-50255585 GCF_001194135.2 Octopus bimaculoides | reverse complement strand
ATGTCTGTGCACACGTTTGAATGTGGTGTGTGCCAGAGGGTTTGCAAATCCAATGGGGGTCTTAAAAGACATGTTAGGATCCACAATGAGCAGAACTTACTTGCAGGTATTGGTAGTGCAAATCAGAGGTGCAATCTGTGTGGGTGTTTTTTCAAAACACTGTCTGGTTTAAAAAGCCACATCAGACGCCATGAAAGGGCTAAGGTGTAGGTGCAGGAGGTGGTCAAACTCTGTTTAAGGAGTAGACAACCACCATATATGTATGTATGTATGTATGTATGTATGTATGTATGTATGTATGTGTGTATGTATCCATACAACACGTCTGCTTAATAAATGTGCACGTATAGTTTCTTTATCTGTCTCTGTGTATATGTGTGTGCTTGTGCGCGCTTGTGTGTTCCTATGTGTGCCAGTGTGTAATTGCATAGGCGTATGGCTGTTTGTATGTGTATCTATGCAAATGTTTAAACGTGTGTGTATGTATATTGGGTTATATGTATTTACATGCATGTATTTATATATATATTTATATATGTGTGCGTGTCTGTGTGTGTATGTGTGTTTGTGTATTGATGTACGATATGTAAAATATTTCCTGTTAAACATATCCGACATGCACAACTGCCACTTTTAGTTAAGAAAATACGTGCCGTAGATCACCGAGATATTGTTTTCAATTAGATTTGTTGTTCAGAGAAAAAGAAAGTATTATAAGCTTTGACAACAACCAATTTTTGTCGCTAAGAGATGTTAGATAGATCATAATAGCAACATGGCGTGATCATTCACCACCCAAATAACTGTCAAATATCCTCATCTTTTCACTGGCTTTATAATTTCTTTTTAGATATTATCATCAAAATTCTTTCAAA
>NC_068984.1:50251063-50254565 GCF_001194135.2 Octopus bimaculoides | reverse complement strand
TTTCACTGGCTTTATAATTTCTTTTTAGATATTATCATCAAAATTCTTTCAAAGGTTGCTGTTGCGCGCCTTGAGCGTGTCATATTCGTTGAACACACGCAAACATATGTATGTATGTATGTATGTATGTATGTATGCATTATGTATGCATGTGTAAAGATTCGTATGTAGTCTTTTATTCTTTTACGTGTTTCAGTCATTTGACTGCAGCCATGCTGGAGCACTGCTTTTAGTCGAACAAATTGACCACAGGACTTATTCTTTGTAAACTTAGTCCTTATTCTATCGTCTCCTTTTACCGAACCTCCAAGTTACGGGGACGTAAACACACCAACATCAGTTTTCAAGCGATGGTGGGTGGGGTACAAAGACACACACAAACATACACTACATATAGATAGATATACATATTAGAAGGTTTGGAGGTGATGTACAGGTATTATATATTAGAAAAAATAAGGTACTCAGAGATCTGGATGGTTGTACATTTACAGATTTTTTATTAATATGTCACATGTTTTTATAAATCATATTTAAGCGCTTGCATCTACTCTAGTAGACTCTTCAGATTTAAATCTGTGGAGGGGATTCGTCTCATTTTATTGTATTATTGAGCGTGTAGGGGTGGAGAGAGATATTTAGGATAGTAAAAGAGGGTGAGGAATGGGGAGAAAGTGACAGAGTGTGTGTGTTTGTGTGTGTGTGTGTATGTGTGTGTGTGTGTGTATGCCTGTGTATCTGAAAGGAGTGCCAATGGAAAAGAGAAGGAAGAGAGAAAGAAGAAAAAATGTGTTTACATATATACAGCTGGTCAGTTATTTTAATAGAAGATGGCAAGTTGATTCTTGGTCTTTAAAATTGCAAAACCAATTAGTACGTAGAAGTATTGTAAGATAACTATAATTATAATGTTCGTCTTGACAAAGCATTTTCTATAGGAGTGTTTCTATAGACGTATAGTGTTAAAAAGCGCAGAAATATCAGTAGCGGAAGGAAAATATTCAGCATGCAGTGATAGTGGATACTTGCTGCTAACGGAGTTCAAACACACAGAAATCACGTGATCTTGCAGTTTTACTGCCAGTGGTGGTAATTGTTCTCCTGCTACTGATACTCCTGTGCATGTTTAGCACTTTACATCTAAAGGATGTCTTCTCAAGACGAATGCCGCAGTACTATGGCGTTCTTAGTAGGATATAAAGATTGCTAGATACACGCACACAAACACACACACACGCACACAAACACACACACACACACACACACACACATACACACACACACATGTATACGTATATATACATAACGTGAGGTAACTTGCAAGTACTAGATATAGCTATTGTGTGGTATATTTGTGATTCAGTCTTCTCGTGTTTTGAATTCCCATAGACATAACATCGTAACACCTACTTCCCGCTGAGACGTTGTGCACTCCCAGAGATAAAATATTCCACTTATATGAAATAAAATTAATCTGCCTATGTTAATGCCCGCTTAATGTGCATGAAGGAACACACAGGCACAAAGACAGACAGACAGACACAGACACACACACTGACACAAATACCTATAAATTTAAACTTAACATATATTGCACGCTTCTATGAATTCACGCCCATTCACATACACACATATGTGTAGCTATATCTGTATATACATGAATGCCCGGTGATAAAACAATGGTGATAATAGATAAAGACTTGTCTATATTCAAAAAAGCATAACATGGATTTGACGCCATGTCAAAAACCTCTTATAGTAGATGCTTGTCTGTGCGTATGTGTATGTATGAGTATTGCATGCATGTTGTGTGTATATATTTGTGTGTTCACGCCCGTATGTGTATGAATATGTGAGCATCAAAACACGTATGTATTTGTCTTTGTAACCTTTACAATCATCTCTTTATCTTGATGCCGAACAATCTCACGTCTGATACGTTGGAGAAAAATATTAAAAAAACGAAATCTCAGAAATTTTAATTAAAAACGTCTCAAGTCCAACATAGTATCCATCTTTATCTTTATCGTCATCAATATTATCATCCTTCTCATCGTAGTCCTCATCATTGTCGCCATCTGCCATTTCTCTTTCACTCACTTCGCATTATCCTCAACACCATCAGCATGAACGACATGATAAACTTAATCATTATCAACAAATGCATAAGCAACAACAACAACAACAACAACAGCAGGAACATTTGTCCTAAGCCACTTTAGGCATGTCTTTTGAGATCATTTGAAATAAGGCTGCTAAATGCAAAAGTAAACAAGACAGTAGCTTTAAGTTCTAGGTCCGGTTTCTATTAGTGCTCCGAGGCAATGGTCATGAATAAAACAAGATTATGTTTTAGATAGTAAAGATAAGATGTTATCTGGTAAACGTTTATTTCATTTTATAATCCTCTAAATTTTCTAATTTTAAAAACATTTTATTTTTATTTTGTTTTCGCTAGTTGGGCGTTTATTTCTTTTTCTTTTTCCTGGGCATATCAGAAAAGGATACTGCACTGGCGTGCAATAAGTATGAGCTAAACCAACTGCACAATAAGCTAATCTTTCCTTGTAGCTGTGTGGATAAAACTTTAAGTGAGCACCTTGGAGGGTTGTGCATATTTTTAGTAATATTCCTAGTCCAAAAAATCTGTTACTACATACCCAACGTTTTATAAAAATGTAAATGGTAATAGATAAGCTACAGCTATTCACCGTAAGAAGTATTCATCTTCAAGCCTGAAAGGATTTAAAAGTATTCCTGACTCTTGACGGAGACCTGGCGCTTGTCGGTCTTAGTATTGATTTTTGCCAGCTGAGTGGACCTACTACAAACTTGAAGTGCTTTGAGGAATTTCCTCACTGGAAATCGAACACTTGACTTTAAGATCGAGAATTCGGTTACCAATCATTATGCTTCATGTTTTTCCCCTTATTACAAATATAAGATTGAATGGCCATAATTTATATTTATGCAAACTGGCACGCACACTAACCAACCAACCAACCAACCAACCAACCAACCAACCAACCTACCTACCTACCTACCTACCTACCTACCTACCCTTTGTTGCAAACCGGCTCCCTCCTCAGTGGAAGATTTATAATAATTAAAAAATAGAAGACATACATACATACATACATACATACATTCATACATACATACATACATACATTCATACATACATACATACATACATACATACAAAATACCCTGTTGATGTTGCAGAAATTCCAATGAAGGAGCCTTGGATCTAGGTTAGAAACCAGTTCTTTCTCTATTGGCAAGAAATCTTGAAATAAAACTGAATAATGACATATGCATATTTATACATTATCCTGTTCAGGCTATATTATTAGCATTAACCTGCGTTTGAGAATTTAAAATCACTTCTTTAACTTTCTAAGACAACTCAACGGTTCTAAAAGCAAACTTCGTTTGTTTGTTTACGTTTATCGTAATTTGAATTTAATATAAATATAAATAAATAAATAGATAAATATAT
>NC_068984.1:50245055-50248029 GCF_001194135.2 Octopus bimaculoides | reverse complement strand
AGAGAGAGAGAGAGAGAGAGAGAGAGAGACATACACTTTTGTATGCGTACAATAGGTATTTTGAGATTCCTAATTTTCTATATATTTAGTGAAGTTTGCAATTAGGCACTAGTTCGCATAGTGTGGCGAAAAGAGATTCCCGGGTATTTTAAGACCTTCGGCGCTGAGAGAGAATACACTTTTCTCTCTTTAATTTAGATCATTCAGTTATTTCCTGTTTATGTTAGAGAACATTAAAAAGCTAACTAAAGCTATTACATTAACGACGTGAAATACATGTGGCTTGATTCGCTCCTAACCTGATATTTTCAGAAAAGCATAGAACATACGATACTTTCACAATAATAAATATCAGTTTCACTCTTCTCTTCACTGATGATCCGGTTGGATTGATGGCTCTTATTGACTGATCACATGCCCCATGATCACAGCAGACGAGGAGGTATCTCGCGTAGAAGAGGTCTCTGCTTGACGGACCACCAAGGAATATACCAACAAGTGGTGAATACAGCAACGCACTGCAACGGTGCATACCCCAACACTTGCTCTGAATTATCAATCACCGTTTAATTATCATTTCTGATTAGGATTTATGCGACAGGCATTAAAAATGCTAACGCTAGCTTGACTTAATAGCAAAAGATTACAGTAGGAAAAAACAAATATCTCTCATAGAATACAGGCCTTAGAAAAGAACATAGAACACTTGGCATGGAAGCTATATATGAATAACAGCAGATAACACATAACTAAACAGACAGACAGTATACACTAGCAAAAGAACATCACAAAACTCCGCAGTAAAATTATCTCGATACCATTGAAAGAAACTCGACGTCGACGATCAGAAAAGTCTTGCGATAACGAATACAAAAGAAACTCAACACTGTTCCTATGATTCTCGCCCACAATGTAAAAATCACAAAGAATTACCGCCCAAGAGATAAAAATAGGCAAAATATTGAAAATTCGATACAGTTGGGAAAGTTATTGTTCAAAAGAAAACATTAAGGACAAATGAAGAAATATCACTTTGAAAGATCTAGTGAAGTTTAATTCAGCTATTAAACTTCAGCAGGTCTTTTGAAGTTACTAATATATTCACTACTTATCTGCAATGAAGTCCACGTGTGAAATTTAGTTTATTATATAATTGGGATCCATTGCATTTCTTATCAAATTTTATACGTATATGTTGGTAAAATCACAGTAAATGATATTCTTAGAGAATTGCTGTTTAAACTCATTTCATTTGCTGTTTTTATGTTCCTCAGAAAGATGTGCTTTTGGGAGAATATATGTAAATATAGTTTCATAAAGACAGTGATATGTTAGAATCATTGAACTTGTGGCATTTACTTTGTTTCATTTCGGTTCTGAGTTCAATTCATACTGTGGTCAAAACTGTTAGAGCTATAGAAAAAAAAAAGAAAAGCATTTCGTAAAATTGTTCGTCACTTTTCGTTCTGAATAAGATTTCGTGAAAGCCTATGAAATAAAGCCTCTACGCGGTCATTCCACCACGAGCCAGAAATAGCATCCAATTTCCCTCAGATCACATTCCGAAATTTAGAGAGGTCACATTGAACAATGTACTTCGATACATACAGATGAGAAACCATATATATAAATTTAGAGAAATTCGCGCAGAAATAGAATTTCTCTTAATTTGTATTAGTATGATAAATGGTATAATGATAGAAGGAGTTCAAACAAAATATTAGCAAACACCAATTGCATAACAAAATTTCCTCATTTATCGCATAGATTTGATGAATCTGCACTGGAAGCATCTGGCGCCACATTAGTTCTACACTAAATGCTGTGTCTGTGTGTGTATGAATGTATGTGTATATGTATGTGCGTCTGTGTGTGTATAAGTGTACACGCACACACACACACACACACACACACACACACACACACACATATGCCACTTGGTCTGCATCACAGCGATTGTGGTTACTAGCTCCGTAGCTTCCAGCATGTATTGCCAAGTGGTATCATTGTAGGAAAATAAATAAATAAATAAATAAAGTAATTAAATAATGAATTAATAATAATCCTCTATCATCATTCCATTACAGCTGTGTATGCAGTGCGATTCAATCACTTCTTAAAGTTTTTTCTATAGATTTTCTATAAAAATTAAAGCCAGCACTAAAAGTTATGACGGCTTGTATACGAATACATATATGTAAACAATGCAACTAAGTGCGAAAAAAGCTGGTAATGTATATATATGCATGTTTAAGGACTTCTTGCTTCTCCTTCAGCGCAACATTCAGCGAATTAACCATACAGAAACGCATTGTTTAAATACCCACAAAATAAAGTGGTGCAATACAGTTGGATGTACCAGTTTTACAAATTAAATACATTCTTGTCAGCCGGTACGTATTAATTGCTGGTAGGGACACCATATTTCGTTATACAACCAACCATAACGTACTGCTGTCTCAAATCTGTGTTTGCAGTGCGATTCAATAGTAGCGCTGTGTCCAATCTGTGTTAGCAGTGCGATTCAATAGTAGTGTTGTGTCCAATCTGTGTTAGCAGTGCGATTCAATCACTTTTTAAAATTATTTCTACAGATTTTCTATAAAAATTAGAGCCAGCACTGAGAGCCACATCATTTCGTATACAATATGATCGAAGATAAAAAAATAGGTTATAGGTGTATGTGCATATGCCAGAAATTCTTCTGTAGAGAATCAGTAAACAAAACGTCAAAACTTTCAGTGTTTTTTAAAGTTATCTATAGAGATAAGTTAAAAAAGTGATATGTGTCTGTAAGTTAGCCCGTGTATCTCTGCATGTGGATGCTCGGATGTACTTTAAAAAGTATAATTCAGTATCTATTGAAAAAAAAATATGGGGAAATTTGAAAGAAATCACTCACACACCTACGCGTCCTATACATACATGTACACACATACACACACACATATGGAAATATACATTCATATATATA
>NC_068984.1:50242113-50244738 GCF_001194135.2 Octopus bimaculoides | reverse complement strand
TATATATATATATATGCATATATTTGTTTTCATGAATGTTTGCATCTAAGTAAATATATATATGTATATATACAGAACTTTGCCATCCACTCAGTCTCAATCAAATCTCAGAAGAATTGATTCAGAAATCAATTTCTTTTTTTTTTTTCTCTCTTCCTTTCTTACAATTTTTCAATACTTATTTTTATTTTATTTCCTTTGAATTTAGCTTCGCGAGCGATATGACGTTTGAGTGATGAATAATGTCAAGTTATCTTACAGAAAATTCAGCACATACGTTCTTCCCCTTTTCATCCAACGTTTTTCTCATCTTTCCACCCTCTCCATTACCAGCTACATTTTTTACTTCACCCGCTCTACCAAACTCTTCACCATATCCTATCTGAAGACGAAGCTTCCCTAAACTATACACATAGTTTTTGAAGCAAAAACAGTCAAGCCGTCTGTTTAAAAATGAACTACAGATGACATTCGGTGAATGTATGCCTGACTCCAAAATCTAAATAAAATAAATGGAACGTTCAGAATTAGTTCTGCATGCAGTGTCGCTATCATTTGTTGTATGTTAGACTTCAATAACATCGACACCCACATGAATTCCATTCAGTGCAGATATACTCAACAGCTATTGCTATTGTTATCGCTGTTATTGTTATTATTGTTGTTATCATTATTGAGAAAAAAATTTTTTTTCATTACTTTATTTCTGTATTGTGTTGCTGGTATTTTTCTTTCACTTCGTTTACTCTGATATAAAAAGAGATTCACATCTGCAAACATACAAGAAATAAAGTGAATAGACACTTGAAAATAAATACTACAAGCATATATTAAAATATTTTCCTCTCTAGTTTTGCATTGCAGAATAATTTATAATATAACATATCATAGCATAACATATTATAATTGTCCCTTTTTACATATGTGTGGTTAACTGCTGAGAAAGTATCGTACACATGTATCCCTTGTATCAACATGAACTATGAAGTTTACAAAAACGAATTTTCACAAAAGAAATGGAAAATAGCATATCACAATCGTTATTACAAACATATACAACAGATTACAAGTTTGTATTATTATTTTGACGAGATCGTGATTAATTCTGATTCTTCTGTATTATATTCTTACGAGTATCTATGATTATATGCAATGTTAGTTTTCTCTTTATTAAATAGCTTTAATAACTTACTCTTCCATTGTATAATATCAATGCATATAAATAAAAATCATAAACAGATTACCAACAGCCAGCTTGAATCAAGTTAGGTCTGATATTATTACAAGCGATAATTCATAGTCATCATATTTGAAAATATATATGGAACACAATCCACTAATTCAGTTTCCAAATTTATTCAGTCATGTTCTTTTGACTACGCAGAAACTATGTCATTCTAAGAGATCAATCAATTTCTATCTCATTGTGTTCCGTTGAAAATTTGAAATAGGATGATTTATCACAAATATCACCAAGAACCTTATATTTATAAAGTAATACTTTCCAAGTACTTTAGCATTTGCATAGCGCTGTATAACAGGTTGATTTGTCTCACTCTTTTTCTCTCTTTCTCAAACGCAAACACACTCATACACACACAAAGATATACACATGCACACACACACACACACATATATAAACACAAACACACAAACATAGAGGGTGCGATGGGTAAATTGTCGCCATTTTATATTTTTTATTTCAGCACGCGTATTGTTTTTGATTTTGTCGATTACACAATATAGTAGGGTAGTTGGGCATAGTCTGTGAGAAAAACAGCACCATGACGTAATTCACTCTGCCAGAAATTTGGAAACGACATGCTCTACTGCTTGACATTCGATCCAATACGAACATTTCAGAGTGTAGGGGTGTCAATCTGAGGCCAGTGCATGTACCAAGAGTGAAAGAAATCAAACTTCCAGTCAACATTATGGTGTTTCGAGTGATCACTAGTGATGGCGATGTTATGCCTCCATTCATCTTCCCACACGATCTCAGATTCAACACGAAGGCCTAGATCAAGTACCTGAAGGAGGTAGTACTGCTCCGGGTCAAGAGAGTGGCTGTTGGAAAACCCTATGGCTGGTAACAGGACTCTGCACCGTGCCACACTGGCAGGAGAACCCAGTCATGGCTGTCAGACAATTTCTACGATCACATAACCCCTAACATCTGGCCACCTTACTCCCCAGACTGCAACACCCTTGATTATTATGTGTGCAGCACAGCTGAACGACAAACCAACAAAACTCTTTGTAACACCAAAGATGAACTAAAGGCAAGGATTATGGGAGCATTTACCAACATAAACAAGGAGACCATCCAGAAGAGTTGCAGAAGAATACGAAGTTGAATGGAGGCCATTTAAAGATATGTCTATGCAATATTGGTAAATATATTTGCTAAAATGAGATGTCAGTGTTATTTTCATTTTTGTGTAATTTAGACGACAATATATTCACCGCACCTTGTTTATACACACACGCACACACACAAATACACACACACACACACAGACACATATATATATATATACATATATATATACATACATACATATATATATATATACATACATATATGTATATATATATATATTTATATATATATCTATATATATA
>NC_068984.1:50240163-50241315 GCF_001194135.2 Octopus bimaculoides | reverse complement strand
TATATATATATAGAGAGAGAGAGAGAGAGAGAGAGAGAGAGCGAGCGAGAGAGATAGATAGATAGATAGATAGATAGATAGATAGATAGATAGATAGATAGAGGTATATATGCGTGTGTGCATATCTGTGTGTGTGTGTGTTGCGTATGTGTGTATGTGTATAGCACGACAACTTTTATACCAAAGTGGGTATTATTTAATAGTCACCCACCGCAACAACAACAACATCAACAGCAACTAATACTGAATGTCCAAGAAGCACCCCCTCATAGCAATGCCACTATGTCCACTTATGAGGATGGCAACCAGTGACCAGTTGGAGGTTTTTGGAAACCAGCTGACTTCCTGCCATTAAATAAATGAATAAAATAAAATAAAACCCAATGAAATGATGTGATTTAGGATACAACCTCTTCAAAGAAGAAACTCTTTCCGTTGAGAAAGAACCGGCATCTTACAAAAAAAATAACTAATGAACTCTGAGGTGAAACTAGCCCCAGCGTTGAACGAAATTAAATTTACACCCATGTATCAAAAGAAGAGAGCAGTAGTAAGACTCATATTGAATATATCCAAAGAATATTCATACGAAGTACGGATCGAGATGCAAATGGGGGTTTAATCTTAAACTGCATAAAAGAAAACGATGCAACTTTTGGATAAAATTTGCGAAGCGTTATATGTCAACGGTCAAGGAGAAGTGGGTTCACTAGAACACAACTCCTATTGGAACGCTTTGCAATATACCACCTATACAACAAAGAAAATTCAGTGAGACAATAATCAGGAAACTGGATACCGTGTTCAATACAGACGGAACTTTAAATTCTATCTAAGAAAATTGTTTTAATTATAATGTGTTTTACTGTATTTTGTTTCCGTGTAAATTTCCGTGGTCTCTAAATTCTAACACATACATACATACATACATGCACACTCACATATACATACATATAAATGCATGCATACATACATATACACATAAATACATGCAAACATACATACGAACACACCCACCCACACACACGCACACATATATATGTATATATATATATATATATGTATATATATATATGTGTATATGTATATGTAAATATATATATATATGTATACATACATACATACATACATACATACATACATACATACATA
>NC_068984.1:50237865-50239898 GCF_001194135.2 Octopus bimaculoides | reverse complement strand
TATATATATATATATGTATGTATGTATAAACATCATCCACACCTTCCTGCGTGCTTGTATTCCTTTTCTGCCTCATTTCACATCCTTTGTTGTAAAAGACTTTAACGCTTCCTTGTATTTTTTCTGTATCACGTCAAGCCTTTGTGGTTAGTAAAGAAAAGACTACTACTTCTACTACTACTACTACTACTACTACTACTACTACTACTACTACTACTACTACTACTACTACTACTACTACTGTATGAAAAATAACAACAACAGTTATAAAATACAGTAAAAACACAAACAGAAATTACTAGGCTAGGAATGACAACCCAAATAATTCCGATGATATCAAGGACATTTACTAACTAAGATTATGAGAATTCCTCAACGTAAATAATACTTAAATCCTTCAAAATATGTCAATTTCCCAAGAGTTTGCTTTACAAATAAACTTAAAATGGGCACGTGTGTGTGTATATATATGTATATGTAAACTATTTAAGTGGCTAGTCGCAATTTAAAAACCAAAAGGCACACGTACAATCGTAACGAAAGTGACTAAGGGTGCAAGTTAGCACGGGCATTGCTAGAAATGAGAGTCGAAACAGCTCTTAGCTACGGTCAGAGCACCATCTGTTTACAGACAAAGGAGACAACCTCCCTACAGCAAGCGATAGCGTCGGGTCGTCGGTGATTCATAATAGAATTAATCCTCATCAGTGACGCTACTCCATTGTCTAAGGTTAAGCTAACTCTGTCAATTTTTAGAAAAATACCGTAGGAATCTAGTTGACTCAGTAAAAACGTAAAGTGAAAATTATGAATTATTAAAGTGGCTAGTCGGAATTTAAGACCAAAAAGCACAAGTACAATCATCGTCACTAAAGTGACAAAGGGTGCAAGTCAGGACTGGCATTGCTAGCTGAGTTAGCTTAACCCTAGTCTGAGAGAGCAAACGTCCACTCTTAGTCACTTTAGAGACAATTATACTTGTGCCGTTTGGTTTTTAAATTGCGATTAGCCACTTTAATAATTTATAATTTTTTCTTTACGATTTTACTAAATCAGCCACTGATTCCTATAGTATCTTCTATAAACTGACAAAGTGAGTTAGTTTAACACTAGACAACGGAGTAACATCACTAATGAGGATTAATTTGTAGTGGCGCGAAATTATGGCCGCCATTAAGGAAGTGCAATCTACGCATGCGCAAGGGACTTGCCTTCCCGGAAGTCCCTCGAGTACGCATGCGTAGTAAACTAGTACTTAAAGCGCTTCACGCGTTTTTTAAGCCTCTTTAGCACGATGCCTTCGATGTGACAACAACTCGCTCCTCTGGGATGCCTCAACGAAGCTCTTAATCTCCAGATGCTGATTACAAGTTAAGCAGCGGCGACCAGGCTGAATGGTACAAGTTTTGTAAAGCAATGCATCAGCAAAATAAAACTTATTTTATTGTGTTGTTAATTGTTCACACCTGCCTTTGTTCTACTGTCTCCTAATATATATTTTTGTTGAAAGGTGATAGAGAGAGGCTAAAGTCTCAATGTTACTATCAACCTTTTACAAATTCTATCCGAAATCACTGGTGATCTGACGCTCTCGCTAGTTGTAGGGAGGTTGTCTCCTTTGTCAGTAAATAGATAGTGCTTCTCCCGTGGCTAAGAGTTGTTTTCACTCATATATATATTTACAGTGTATCTCTGCTTATTCGCGGTTCGGCATTCGCGGTTCCGGTTATTCGTGGAACTAATATTTGTTCACGGAAACCGCCGCATATTTGCGGAATCGTAAATATCGCCCGCGATTTTTTGTGGCATTTTTCGTGGCAAAATATATATTTTCACAGTTTTTGAGGCTAAATTATTAATAACAATATACTGTGAGTAGCCGTACATTTTACTTTATTTTTTATTAAATTATTATTAAATATTATATATATATATAATGTTATATTTTGATATTTACAGGCATTTTTATGGACCACGTCCAATATTCGTGGTCTTTCACTATTCGTGGATGCAGGGGGCTATTCGATATATAT
>NC_068984.1:50232326-50237296 GCF_001194135.2 Octopus bimaculoides | reverse complement strand
TGTGTTGGTGAATATTTGGCTTTCTTTCAATAATTGGCCTCGAATAGATAGGTCTACGGGATCAAGATGTCTCTATAACAGTGTAGACATGTTCTTCATTAGACATAGTTTCTTATTTAAAATTTACACACGTATTTGGACATTTATATGTGAGTGTGACTTAGAGTGGATGAATTCATACATACATGTACACACACATAACAGTTTTATGTATGTATGTATGAATGTATGTATGTATGTATGTATGTATGTATGTATGTATGCATGTATGTATGTAGGTCATTAATTATCAATAATTACCTTAGTAACTCATGAAAAGGAACTCTGTCGGGAAATAGCAATCTCATATGAATGACAACGAGGTTATAGTCTTTGCAGTTAATTTCTCTTTGTTTTTCAAAGGGAAGCCTGGAAGTAAAAACAGAGGATTGTAAAACTTATACAAATGAAAGACACCAAAACCATCCTCAAATAGTAACTATACACTACATTACTGAATAGAGAAATCTATATTTCCCGGAATAATCAAATTGCATCTTGTAATTTAATCCCATGCACTTTAACCTCTAATTAACAATGACAAGAATACATGGTTATACACATTGTTATATATAAGCTGACAAAAGTTTAAATAAAAGGTCTCCCATGTGAGCGATTATATAATGAAATTCGTCGATTCTTTTTTTAAACACGCCTGAAAATGTTTTGTACACACTTGCAGACACAAAAGCTGGGTTTTTTTTTTTTTTTACCTCGACTTTAATATATTTTTAAAGCAACTGGGTTTGAAGTCGTGTTAGAACATATACATTGGTCTCTTCGATAGTTACGGCAATTTGTTTGTGAAGACATTCTGTGTATTCATTCTGTTCTTAAAACGATCAGTTCAAAAATATGATATTGCAGGTAAGAAATTGGGCATTGTGGATGTTTCTGATATTGCTGGTAAGTTCTAGGTCAGCTCTGATCAATCATAAAATGTCTTCAGGCTATAGGTATTACTTTTGTTTTATTAGACAGTCCTCTATAATGATATAAACTGTTGTTTTTCTTCTTTCTTTTCATTTTTTAAGACGACAGATATAGTAAGAGCAAGATATATCAGCTATTTCTGGCTGACAGAGTGACTTTGCAAAGACAGTCCAGTACCAGTACACTCATATATAAGGTAAGAAATATTCTCATCTCGCTTTAAACTTAGGTTAACATATAGAAGCGTTTGCTTCAGTGATATACTGATTATAATTTCAGTTTCAAATTGTAAAATGATTTTCGAATAGTCGTCTCTATAATGATCACGTTAGAACTAAAGAATTTATCTTACTTGATTCTTTCCGATCTTACTAGACCCCTGTGCAGGTTAAATTTGATGCAACTGTAGAAGCAAAGAAAAAAAAAAGAAACAGTACCATTATTTTTGGCATTGACCAATACATTCTTTTATTCATCAATTATTATTCATTATTTTTCTTGTATCTTCCTTGTACTTTTATTATTCGATTAACAGCTTTTTTTATGATTACTGCTAAACGGTTCATTATCTGATTGCAAATATTTCCATATATATGAGCAAATTTCAGTTTCGTCTGCCAGATTACATTGTTCATAAATAACAACATATACGCATCCTTCTTGATTGTTAATGGGTTAACATCAGGTCAAATTCTGTACGAGTAGACATATATAATCAAAAAGATTTTAGCCGTGATCATTCCATATTTTTAAGAGTACATACTATTACATTCCTAACATGTTCTTCATTTTCTAAAATACAGACTGTAATTTAACGAAAATTTGTCTTCTGTTTTTAACTGGCCAGTTGACCAAATAGAAACCTCTGGTTGGTTTATCATGATTGCTTTTATAAGTATAACTGATCAATGCGGTGTTGATTGCGTTATTATCTTTTATATCATGCTGCATCACTCTGTCAAACTGCACAAAGCTTGGTTATGTACATTCGTATTATTAAATACAGCTGCATCATTTCTTGATAGGAAAAACTTAGTTTTACAAAACCAACTATTCCTCATCTTTAATCATCAGTATTACACGTTTAGTCAGGAGGTGAAGGGACAGAAAGAGTAGAGTGGTGAACAGAATATTTTGCAATATTTACTTACAACGTTTTACATTCCGATATTGTGGATTTTTCCTTTCATCCTTTCTTTATCAATGCAATAATTCAAATAATGAGATCAATACGGTCTACAATGTTTTTCCTCCCTAAAATATGTGCTCTGTTTCTGTGTTAGAAGTCATGTGCTCTCAACAAAATAAACTACTTAAAAAATCCGTAGATATAAAAGAAGCTTGATATTTGCTTAGAAATTTGCTATAAACATAACTAGACCTTAACCTATATCTAACACTACAAACAAACTTGTGTATAAGTTCTCTCTGCTATAATGGTCCAATGTATTAAAAACTGCACACATGGTTCCGATATTTCATATGTATATATGTGTATATTTAATAGTTGTGCCCAATCTAACAATTGGCCAATGGAGACAGTAGCAGCTATGAATATTTCGACGAATTGTTGAAATAAGCTTTAGTAATAAATTCTTACTTCAAATACGACTTCTAACGATTTAAATATGACCCACAGGAATATTAAAGATAAAAGGATACATGATTAGGTTATTTTCACTGGGGGAATATTTCTGTTCCATAAATTGCATGAACTTCAAGGTCATGCGCAACAGGTGGTTTATGCGTGTATGAATATTTGTGTGTTTGCGGATGCATGTTCGTGTGTGGATATATATGTATGCATGTGTATGTATGCATGTTTGTGCGTGCATATATGTATGCATGTATGTACATGTTCATTACCATTGACGTAATAACCTTCCTAATACAAAAGATTTGTTTGAACACACGAATACACATCAAGATTCTTGCAAACGAAATATAAAAGCGAAATATATTTTATTAATATTTGTTAGAAGTAACAGAGTGACCAAGGACGTCAGCACTTATCATATACAGGGTGATTGAAAAGTAACTCCATATTTTAAAATACTTATAAATCATTTATTAATTGTAATGTTTACAACTCAAAATGGATATGAGAGGAAAGGTTTTAGTATGAGGTTTTATTTAAAGTTCGATGTGGGCTCCAGATGTCACCACTAGCGTCTTGAGTCGCCTAGGAATTGCGTCAACTGCTTTCACCCAAAACTCTTCTGGGATGGAAAAAAACCTAACTTCTCGTATTTGCCCTTCAAGTTCTTTCAAAATCTTTGGTTTGATACAGTAGACTTGTTCCTTTAACCAACCTCAAAGAAAGAAGTCACTGGGTGTTAAGTCGGGACTCCTGGGTGGTCACTTATGTGGACCACAACGACCTATCCATCTCCTGGGGAAATGAGCATTCAGCCATCCACGAACGACAAGAACAATACGATTATAGATTAAAATCTCACACTTCAAAAAACAAACAAAAAGTTTTGGAAAAAAATTGCAATTAATAAATAATTTATAAGTATTTTAAAACAGGAAGGTACTTTTCAATCACCTTGTACATATCATATACATACATACATACGTACGTACATACATACATACATACATACATATATATATATATATATATATATATACATACATTATATAGTCAATTCAGGTAAACGAATAATAATAATACGAAAGGAAAACGAACGCGAGGACGTGCGAAAGAAAAGCATTAGCTTGATGCTGAGTGAAAGGACAGAGTTTGACATTTCGAGCATGGCTCTCTGTTTACGCGGAGAAAGGGAAAAGTCTAAAGATGGAAAAGTAATCCGAAAAGAAATCGCCAACGGCACACTTGTAGTTCCATTGCTGAAGTTACTGAAAGTAGAAAGAGATAATGGAAATGTTTTTGCGGGGTGGAGGATGGACAACAGAGTGTGACGATGGTCAATATGTATATGCTTGTGCGTGTATGTATATGTGTGTGGCAATGTGTGCGTGTCTGTGGTAGTAACTCTGTGTGTGTGTGTTGTGGAAATCGTCTTTATGTATTTGTAATTGTGTAACATTTTCTCTGTTTCTTTTAGTCTTTGTTGTCATACACATTCGCTTACTTTCTCCCCCAAAATTTAATGCTCTTAGCTTAGATTTTTTGGGCCAGCCAGATTTGAACAGTCTCAAGCGTTACCGGCCGAAACTGTAAGGATAACCTGGAAACTTAACTGATGAGAGAAGGCTGCGAATGACCCATCCTTGCTTTTTCCTGTCTGCCTTTTTGTTATTTTTCCTGTCCGTCTTTGTATCGTATAATTGTCCGGATGTTTTATTGTCGTCTGTTGCGTTCTTGTTCCATTGTTTGGAATTACATATACATATAACGGCGTGCGTACACTTTTGCTCACCTTGTAAGTATGTATCTAAATTCTGTACAACTCTCTTACTCTTTATTTAATCCCTTTTATACTTCTTTCTTTCCTGGCCTTTTCTTTCCTTCATCGTTTATCTCCGTTGTACCTTTCTCTATAGCGAAAGAAAACACCATCTCTTGGTATTTATAACGGCACTTGGATCTAGTTTGTTTGGCCGCGAGCATTCCAAAAATTAAAATTGATAGAAAATTTTAAAATTTGGCACAATAATATACTTTTCCAAGATGAATTGCTGGAGTAATTTCATTTTTTTCAGAAAAATGTTTCTAAAATGTAATAGAGGTTTAAAGTTTGACCATTTTCACCCAATCAGTAAACAGGATTTGGAAGCTGTCATTTTGTGCGTGACTGCACATTTTATCTTCAACATCCTGAAAATAGTTACATGTTGTCAACAT
Organism: Octopus bimaculoides; assembly: GCF_001194135.2. Classification (NCBI taxonomy): domain Eukaryota; kingdom Metazoa; phylum Mollusca; class Cephalopoda; order Octopoda; family Octopodidae; genus Octopus; species Octopus bimaculoides. The sequence goes on along the minus strand of NC_068984.1, from coordinate 50,232,510 downwards.
TTATAAACAACATGTGTTTTGTAGTTTGAAGCATTCAATATGCATTTAATGCACGAACTTAAAAGATTTATAAAAAAAAAAAAACGTTATTTAGCAGTTATTTTTAGCACTCCCCACAAATGGTTTCAATACAGTTTTAACAGAAACATTTGGAAGAATTAGGTGGAAGTTCTGTAATTTTCTT
>NC_068984.1:50230679-50232316 GCF_001194135.2 Octopus bimaculoides | reverse complement strand
GGAAGTTCTGTAATTTTCTTTCATGTAAATAAATATTTATGTTAATTTAAAAATTTGCCAGCAAAATCTTATAAAATGACAATATTCTAAAAGATATACACGTTTATATGTTATATACGAAAATAAGAGTGAGCAAAATATACTTAAAAAGTAAACATTTAAGCATGCAATAAGCAACACATTACAAAATATTTCTAAAATTAAAAACGTGAGTCCGAAATACATTCAATCAATTTCTCAAACAAATCACTGTTTTCGTATCTCCTGCGCCACATAAATTCAAAGAGATATGAATCTACCATAGATCTACCAGCGTTATTACCTCGCTTCACAGAGGCCCACGTACTCTCCATTTGTTGAGTGCGGTTACAATCTTTCGGGTTAACAAAGAAAAAGAAAAAAAAATTGCGTCTTTTGTAGTTTAAGCATTCAATATGCATCTAATGCGATAGCACGAACTTTAAAGATTTATCTAAAAACAAAATAGCACATTACAAATGAAATATTTTTAAAAAACAAACATTTTGTTGACCAGTTCATTGAAAGCGAAAGTTAAAAATGCATTCAATCAACTTCTCGAACAAACCACAATTTTCCTATCTCCTGTGCTACATAAATTCCCATGCTCAATTGTCAAACATGTAGGTAAAACAAGTGCTTTCAATATATTTGTCAACACGTGCTTTCTCGCAGACAAAAGAGTTCTCATGTTCTTCTTGTTACTATGGAAATAGGTATGAATGTGTCTCTGGCTTACGATTGGCTAAAATTACCAAAATTTAATTGCTAATAACTCTTTATTTATTGATTAATAGCGAAAGTGATTTTCACATCATTCATTAGCCAATAAAAATGTATCATTACACTGAATATGAGAATCAATTCGAACAGAATTGATGCTGGAAGCCAAACCGACTAAATCTCGGTACTTAATTGATTTCATATGACTTCATCCGAGTGTGAAAGTTCGCACAAACTAACAAACTATCATATCTGAAATGCTGGAAATATTTAAGAAAAGAAAAACTAAGTACTTTCAGATCCTAAAGCTATAAATTTCTCCGTTCACACATATATTTACTAACACTACGTTTCAGTCAGTTTATATAAACGAGTTAATTTCTGTTTCTTGTTAACTAGTGAGGGATACAAAAATAATTGGAACATAAATATCATATGAATACATCGTATTTGTATACAACTCCAAGACCACAGAAGTTCCGGGTTTCAATTACGCTATGGTTGACTTATTCTTTTCATTCAACTAAGATACTAATAAATTAAGTAGCATGAATGAATGCATATATATTTGAAAGGAGAAAAAGTGAAATAGAGACAGAATGGGGCTATGATAATGATAATGAAGTGAAGGTGCAGTGTTCCCTACATCCTGTCTGAGATACAGGGGCGTGTCTCAGAAGGAATCCCTGCTGAGGTCACTGTATTTCACCAGAAAAAAATTGATATTTTGTGATTAGATGTGTAGCATAATGATGTCAAGCATGTTGATGAATTCAGCTCAATATTTGAACTTATATTTTCTTATATGAAAGGACAGCTGTGTAAACTTATACAAACTCTCACTCACTCCCACCATCTCCCTTGCCTGTCTCTCTCCCCCTCTCTCCCCTCTCTCC
>NC_068984.1:50225173-50230361 GCF_001194135.2 Octopus bimaculoides | reverse complement strand
ACACACACACACACACACACACACACACACACACACACAAACAAACACACGCACACACAAACGCACATACACACACCTATATTCTCGATTCTTGCTTAACTCAATAACCAGCCAATACAATAATACAATACATGTCATAGAGATTCTACGGAATCGCTTATCAAACATATAATGCAACATATTCTGTTCAAATTCAATCTCCATCAACATAATAGAATACAAACTCTCAAATAATCGCTGTTCGATGCTACAACGCAATAAACTGGCACATTTCACCTTCTATACAGTCGCAATAAGACAACTCATGTATTACATTACACCCTCGCAACAACCAACGTCCAACACTTAAAATGCTTAAAACTAAATAACCAGTGCATCTGAGTCAAATACCAACATCCAAAAATTTATCACAATTTTTCACAACGTAGCACAACCACTTCACAACAAACGAAACTCTAAGATAGCACCATACGACATCAAAATCCTACAACATAGCAAAACAAATATGTGTGTGTGTGTGTGTGTGTGTGTATTAGAGAAAAAAGGACAACAAGACCAAGGCAGGATGAAGATCTCAAGTCATTTAAAATATTTACTTAGAATAAGATGAATTTGAGGTAATTAACTAATTAATTAGTTAATTAATTAATTATTGGCTTCTTACAGCTGTTTCTGGGATATACCAAGTGGAAGGTTATCAAATCCATACACTGGGTATCCGGTCATCAGTGTATGAAATATCTAGATAGGGAATTCACAGTTTATAAAGGAATAAAATAGTAGATAGAAGAATAAAGAGTAAAATAGTAGATAGAAGAATACAGACAGGGGAATAATGTTCACAGCTCATCTTCTTCCAGAGGGTATGGAGGTTGGTCTGTACTTCCGTGAAAGTATAGATTCTTAAGTATAATCCTTTGTAAATCGAAGCAGTATTTTGGCAGTATTTTGAATGTTGCGTCCATGTTGAAGGAATCTAATACAGAAATTAACATGACCGCTCCCCGTTTTGCCTCCTAGTATCATTTAGCGTTTACACAGAAAATGTTATTTTGTCGTTATAGCTGCTGTTGCTGCTCTTTAAACCCCAGGTTCACCATGATTTAGCAGGGCTATGATCAAAATATTTTTGGACATAATGTATATGGGACTACATTTACTTTATGTTTCTCTGCATTTTTAGGACAATAAAGGGTGAACCATTAAGATGATTTGGCTCTTTTTGCAGATTCATCAACCATGAAGCAGTTCCTCCAACTAGCTTGATGAAATCATTGATCCGTAATAACAAAGTAAACACATGAGATATATGCAATTGGAAAACGGGAAATGTAAAGCAAAGAAAGATTGAGTGAGCTAAAAAGTCCTTTGAAAATGTCCCAACGCTAACACCACGATATTTATATTGAAGCTAGAAATATATTATCAAAATGTTATGTCAGATCCCATCTTCTATATGTATTTGACACATCGACTTTAGCAATAGTATTATCAAACAGATTAGAAGCCTTTGGGATGAGGGTGTGTAGAAAGGTTTTTGAGAATATCATGGGCAGAATAGGAAACCAGTGCTAAAATACTAAGAATGATAAAAGCTGAGAATATTTTATGAAGTACCGTAAAAAAGGAAGCTAAGGTATTTTGGACACTTAATTAGAAAATATGGTTCACTGGGACATATTGTAGAAGGCGACATAAATGAGAAAAGATGATAGTGAAAATCTAAGAACTACATGATCAGAGAATATCAAGAACTAGGCAGGCTTAAATTTCAGTGAATGTATAAAAACAGCAGAAAAAACACGACGATGACGATCCATTTCTATTCAAACTGTTGGAAACAGACAATAACGGATTACGATGAAACACCATAAAACAGATAACCAGAAAGCGTTTAATTGAGCTGAGGATTCCTTTCAGGGTTGTGTTCAATTTCTTTTATGTACTTCACTAAAGCCTTTAGAAATATAGTAATAGGGCATTTCATTTCCGATCCTGTACAGAGTTCCAAGTAAAACGAACCCAATAGTTTATTCAAAACTGTGAATAGTAGTCGTTTTCTACTACTGTGTTTGTCACCGACTTTAGAGATGTCCATAAGAGTGGTACTTAACCAGATATTTCATTATGTTTCACACTACGAAACATGAATAATCTCAATATACAAATGTATATTCAGTCAAGATCATCAACACACACATGTGCACACACACATGTATATAGATATATATGCATCCACATCCTATATTTCTATTTTGGAGATGGGGAGAAAACTTCAAAGATGTGATTCAAAAAACCGAAAGATCGCGATTTCAACTTAGTTGTTCTTACATTAATTGCATTTTACTCCTTGAAGTACCTGAAATAAGCATGCTTTCTTAGAGTGTTTCTATATAAGCGGATATATTATTTTTAATATTTCCTGCTGTTCTACAGGGAGAACAGCAGTAAGACTCACCACATTCCTCAAACGTTTCGACAAGTGTACATTCAAAAGAGGTTTTTAATTTATCATTGAAAAGAATGGAGAAATACATTGCGGATAAAAATATATATCTAGGAATGTCTCAGCAATAGACAAATAAATAATCAAATATACGATTCAAGGTAAATGCTGGCATTTTGCAAAAAGGAAAATTTTTTAAGCAGTGTTTCCTACACTGAGTCAAATATGTTACTACATATCCATAAATAAATTTGCCACTCAGATGTCAAATTTGATAGAGAGCTTCAACAGCCACATGAACAAAATGTCTCGCATACAAAGATCCATTCTAGACATATTTGACTATTTATATGTATTTCATGTAACAATCTATTTTCGTGCACATATCCAGATTATCTTTTCAGTTATATGTTTACTATTTACAATTCATTGCTCTCCAGTTGTCACAATATTGCCATTCACGAAAATTTCAAAACGTTCGCTAAGCATGCAAGCAAAATAGATAAATATTGCTTGTTAATGTAAACAATAACATGAAATAGAAGATTATCTCGATTATCTTATTAGGCAAATAGCAATAGATTTGTGATACAAATAACTAATCAATCTAAAAAAACCTTCCAACTTTCCATATCTCCATTCTGTAGCACAGTACAGTTTTACAAATTGTAAACTGTTTCTCAAACGTCATATTTCCTACTTGTCAAATTTTTCGAAACAAAATTCTTAAAAACTTTATTTTCCAAAATTTAATTACTTTAGTCTATAAATTATGCAATTACAAATTTTCCAAGAAGTGACGTTTACTCTATGAATACTTACTTACTAGTTGCGGGAGTTAGATGTTTCAATGTGGTTTCTCTATTAATATTTGTTGTCATGCTCATATAATTTGATCCTTCTTTACACTATGTAGTCGAAGAAAGATTACAAGCATTATTCATATAAAAGTTAGTAGGCTTCAGCGATCTAAAACATTAAGAACGACCTCAGAAGTATCCTATTTACTTTGTGACACATCAAAAACTCCACAGATATAGTAGACAAACAAACGTGACGCTTAAGCTTCTGATAATATAAATTTCCCGGTTTGGTTTGGAATACTGTAGATAAAGGTAATTCAATTTCTTTACGTGGTTATTATTTTTTATTGGAGAAGAACAAGAAATGGGTTGTCGTAGATTCCTTTCGGGGACTCGCCTGGATTGGACGATTTCCATAGCTAGCATTCAGCTTATACGTCTACAACTTTAAGTGTTTAGACATGGAAAAAGTGGACGATGAGAAAGCTGAAATTATGTGGTGGCGACAGATAAACAACTTATTGGTGGTGATTTGGGTCCGAGATGTGTAAATTTGGAGTACCAAGATGAGGAGAGACGTAGGTTGGATTGGACAAAATAGTATAGTGCAGCTTTGTTCAAAGTAATAAAAGCCGGAAGACCTACAGTATATAAACGAAGAAACAATTACGTTTGTAGATTAATATTTATAGTTTATCAGAATTCAAAGTTCTGTCAGCCCGAGATGGTTGTATATTGTGATAGTTGTGGGTTTATCTGTATGCGTTACATCATAGCAAATTGAATGTATCCAGAAGTCTAAGCAGTGTATTTTTATATACTAATCATGGGAAGATGTTCAGATCCAATATATATCTTCCTGGTAATAGTTTGTCTGAATATTGCCAGTCAATGATAGCAGAAAAAGAAATCATGAAGGTGTAGTGAACAGAGGTGGTATGGTCTGAATGCTTCCACGGAAGGCAGCAAAAGATTGGTGGCACTGTTAAACTGGGTTGCATTTACACCTACTACTCGCTGCATGTCTCATTTGGAACTTGTTGGGGATATACATCTCGGCATTCACTTACACCTCAGAGTGTAAATAGACAGCAACGAAATACTGAAAAACTCTTTGCCGATCTACTGTTTTCGCTTTGAAGTTCTTTACCAGTTACTAAGATATAATCACTACTAAATTAGCACAAAACCACTTATTATTTGTTTTTTTTTGGGGGGGGGGGGCATAATCAGTGAGATAGTGTGTAAGGTATTTATTTTAGTGATTCAAATTAAGGAAGGTTTCTGAAGTCCGAACCTAACTAAACAGTGCAAGTCATTTACCACTCGTATAAATTGAGAGCGTTAAAACGCTAGAGATAACGCCCCCATAATATTTTGTATATCAGACGATCATAGATGGTGTATCAAAACTAGTAAGAAACGAGCAAATATTGAACGCCAGCAGGTAAGACTACGGCTGCTCCATGCTTAAACCAGTTTACAAATGTTTGGTATGTTAGTGTAGGTAATAAAAAATTTTGATCGATCAGCAAAACAAGTTCAAAGAAATAAGATACTGCAAACGCCTACCTAATTTATCCTGGTATGTCAATTGCCTTGCTGAGAATCTAATTAAAGATGTAAGACCACTGAAAAAAAACTCAGAGATACAGGTTATGTGATTTGCCACTTTATTTCGTTTTGGATACAAACTATCCGCAGGAATTCAATAATGTAAAATTCTCACGTTCTCATTAGCGTAATTGTTTTACTGTAACATTTTCCCTAATAAATATTATAATAATAGTACCACCGCCACCAACATTACTAACAACAACAACAACAACGACGATGGCGATCAGAATGTGTAGTAATAATAATAATAATAATAATAATAATAATAATAATAATATATGCCCGGATGCAGTACCAGGCAGTGGCTATGCCCGGATGCAGT
>NC_068984.1:50221642-50223417 GCF_001194135.2 Octopus bimaculoides | reverse complement strand
TATATATATGTAGCCTCGTGGGCATCGGTGCCGATTTTTTCTTCCTCCGTTTTTCCATTCTTTGAACTTTCCTTGTTTCCGACGAAGGGCTCCGCCCGAAACATCATAGTCTCTCTCTTTCCTTTCCCGAGCGTCTAATAACACTATCCGTATATCGTCCTCATGTTGTTGTTTTTAGTTATTGTTTTTTGTCTTTTTTTTAACCTATATATATATATATATATATATATATATATTGGGCCAAGGATCACAATACATATATTCGGGTACTACCAATAATTTCAAGTGTCTGAAAATCCAAACACGTTCCACAGACGCAGACCCTAATAGAATAATCGATGTGGTATAAATCCATACTACTCTGTAGTTTGGTTGAATCTTTAGAGACACTCAACTTGCCAAGGCATTCATACCAATTATATAATAATTGAGTTTGTAGAATAAAGCCGACTTTGCGAGGTGTATAATGCATTGGTTCTTGGTATAATTCAACAAAGAGAGTACTCTATCTGGTGAGAGTCAGATATTTGTTTAAGGATCAAAATACATATCTTCGGGCGCTATTAGCAGTTTTACGTGTATGAAAAGCCAAACACATTCTTCAGGCGCAGACCTGTGTCTGGATTTTCAGACACGTGAAGCTATTAGAAGTGCCCGAAGATATGTATTGTGATCTTTGAACAGAAATATTTGACTCACACCAGATGGAATGCTCTCTTTGTTGAATTATACCAAGAACTAATACAATATATATATATATATATATGTATAAAATAAATAAATAAATGCGCCCTTTTAAAGCCTAGCCAGGCTCATGGGCCCCGTTTCCCGGTTTCTATGGCATATGTGTTCCCCCGCTGGACGGGACGCCAGTCCATCGCAGCGTTACTCATTTTTGCCAGCTGAGTGGACTGGGGTAACGTGAAATGAAGTGCTTTGCTCAAGAACACAACACCACAACGCGTCGCCCGGTCCAGGAATCGAAACCACAATCTTATGATCATGATGCGGGCACCCTAACCACTAAGTCACGCGCCTCCACATATATATGTATAATAAAGTATTATTACCATTATTAAAAATAACAATAATAAAGTGGCCAGGAAGTTGAAGCTGAAAAGGCGAAATATATAGGCTTTGGGGTGTTGACTCCTATTTCTAGCAAGCTGGTATTTCTATACACTAATTTGTTTGTGTGTGTGTGTGTATGTACAAAGTATTTGATTTTATAATTATATTTATAAAATTAAATACTTAGTATTAATTTTAACTTAAATTATTCTTTACTTGGTAGCTATTTGATAAAATCCAATATTGATTTTATCCTTGATTATGATATATATATATATATATATATATATATATATATATATATATCGGCGTGTATGTGTTTGCATGAGTGTATGTATATGTATGTCTGTATGTATAGAAAGAAAAATAGAAATGTATACACACATGTACACGCGCGCACACACACATACATGTATGTACATATGTATTTACAATGAATTAGGAATTATAGTAATAAAAAGATACAAAAGCAAAATTGAAAGAAAGTAAAGAATATGTAATCTAAATGCTAAAGTTAATTTCAAATGGCCTCTGCGTGTATATGTGCCTGTGGTTGCTTGTGTGTTTGTGTGTGTGCGTGTTGTGTGTGTGTGTGTGCGCGCGTGGTGTGCGTCTGTGTCTAAGTGCTTCTGTCTGAATATGTAATAAAATGCGCATGTACGTAATAAAGTACACAAATATATATATATATATATATATATATA